>NC_050181.1:22324923-22459923 GCF_008315115.2 Sander lucioperca
GCCTCCAAGAGCTCTGGCTCATCCGAAACTCAGGAGTGAAAAGGTCAATATTACCACTTCATGTCTGCATAGCGCTGGGAGAAGAGCTCACACAGTGTCTCCCAGCACTACATGCGCTGACTGGGTGCGATACAACCAGCAAAATATCAACCAAACTTGCAGCTCTGAACACTGTCCGCAAACCAGACAACTCTTCTCTGATTTTCAATTTCAACTGTCCACAGCTAACAGAGAGTGCAATACAAATGGCGGAAACATTCTTGGTCAAATGTCTCAAACCATCAACGGACATGGTGATATTTGACGACCTGCGCATTGCTGCGTTCGATAGTAATGTCCTTCAGATGGACTTTGAGAGCACCTCAACTAATGCAAGAAAACATATACAAAGAGCCTATTATCAACAGCAGCTTTGGGTCCAAGCACCATTTACAGATGCCACCTCAATCTTAAATGCAGATGCTTATGGTTTTGTAAGAAAGGGCAGTTTATTAGTCCCTGAGATTGTAATCTCAAAACCTGAAGGTTTGCCAGATCCCTGCTCTTGTGGCAAGTGTGCACACAAGAATGGGTGTCCCTGTCGGGTAGCTGGTATCCGTTGTTGCATGTACTGCAAATGCACGGGAGACAATAGTTGTAAAAATCCTCTGGACTCTGTTGTGAAAGTTTTACCTTGCAACACAAGGAATAAACCTATTGTTTTGTATTTTTCACTTTAAGTTAACATTCCAATGATAGCAAGGTTGGATTTGGAAATGCTTGTTTTCTTTCTTTTAAAAAAGATCCTTGTTTGTATACAATTGTATTTATAATTTTTCCATTCAATACAGCTCAAAACAAGCTAGGTTTTGCATTCAGTTCTGAACCCGAAACTAATGGCTCACTCGATGCCAAATAAACTTTAAAATTAACAATATGATAACAAAAATACAACAGAATAAAACATGTCGTGGTGGGCTTTAATACATTTTGGCTGATAATATCTCTACACTGTTCAACATGCAACTTATCACAGCATTTATCAAAAGTTCTACTGTGGATTACCCATCATTCAATACTTTTAGCACTGAGCTGCAATGTGAAAGTAAAGCCAGCTGTCCCAAATTATGCAGAAGCCTATTTCCACCATGGATGTATAAAGAGATTTACACCATTAGCTACACCAACATTTACCTTTGTCTGCCAAGTTTCTATGACGTCAACTCGGCAAGTCGAGTACCGATATGTTCGCCGACTTTACGAGTTGTTCCGACTTCAGACATGAATTCCCCCAGCCTGGAACTCAGTTGTCCGATTATTTCAACACCACGTGAATGCAGCATGAATTACAGAGAACTGAGGAAATGAGCTGAGCAAAAACGTCTTGACACATCAGAGCAGCTCATTTAGTTGACATGTATTTCGTATCCTGTGAATACTGTGTATACATATACAGATAACTGAATTAAGCTTTTCATTTGATAAGAAGGGAAACAGATACAATATGGGAGCATCTTCCTCTGGCTTGTTGGATGAGGCTAAAATCAGCAACATCAAAGGTAAAACTAAGAAATACTACTACTTCTTTTTCTTCTTTTGCCCAGGCATTTCTATAGTGTAGTTGCAGTGTTGTCTGCAGTTTTGGACACTTGTTGTTTAGAATTCTTTATGATGGCCCAGTTTTCCATAGAGAGTATTTAAAAATGAGAAATAACAGAAGCAGAAGGGAAGGGAGTGATGGTGGCAATTGTAATCATAGCAGAAGTAATAGCAACTGGAGCAGTAGTAGACTATAGGCTAGTAGTAGTAGTAGTTGTTGTTGTTGTTGTTGTTATATTAGTAGCAGTAGTAGGTATATGGTAGTTATTGCAAAAGTAGTAGCTGCAGTGCAGTAGTGGTTAATATGTTAATTGGTGCAGTTTAGGTTGGTTTACCCTCCACTGTCACTGTGTTTGTGCTGTACATGTGAGTGCCAAGTTCCAACGGGAGTTTATTCCAATATATGCTCATTTAGCTGTAGTTAGTGTAGTTAGTGATGTTGTGTGAGACTGCATTGTACCGCAAGGTGTTTTCTACATGCATGATGGGGGCACAACATGACAATTTATGTTGGTCTTTATTATTTCAGCAAAGAGGTAGACAGGAAACATGGGGGTGGGTGTGACATGACACAAAGGTCCCCGGAATTAAAGTGGGGACATTGTGCTTATATTGTAGACCTACTCACATCAACCACCAGGACAGTTAGCATCACTTCCACCCCCATTAAATTATGTCATGTTATTAGTAAGAATGCGTTTTTTTCAGTCAAGTCACAAATTATAATTTCAACTTCAAATTAACTTTGACTTAAAAACAAAAATAACAAATGATGAAACAAAATTTGCTTTGTGAGTTGCTTCGCTCATTTCTGTACGTGCATTCCCATACATGTTATCATCACAGTCACATCCTGTCACTTATCTCCTACATTGTAATTACAGCCATTTCCAACCATTACATTGTTGGTGTGTGTGTGTGTGTGTGTGTGTGTGTGTGTGTGTAAGATGAAAGTCTACAGACTCTAGAGTGACCCAAACAGCGTATGATAATGGCCATACACTGTAAACAAATGATAAACAGCAGATTTTGACCACATATCCACATTCAAACCCATCCAGAGCCTGCAGAGAGAAAGGAAGTACATTAATCCACCTCTTCTTACAGATCGATAGATATTTGACATTTGACAAACTTGCACAGACCACACAACTTTAAAGATGTCATTAAGCATGCATTTTGATGTCCCCAAATAGATCTTTAAATATGTGTTATAATATTGCTGGTGTGACTACGGATAATGAGATTTGGATTTTATTTTTTTTACAATTCAGACCCCCCAGCTGTGTGTGTGTGTGTGTGTGTGTGTGTGTGTGTGTGTTACCTCCTCTCCTATGCTACACCAAAACTGAAAACACAACATTAACAAATTATTATCATATAAAGCTGTTATGTCATCTGCTACGTCGCTTCAGCTTGCATTGCCAACATCAAGCTATCACAACTACCACCTATGGTTACTATGTACCAATGGTTTCTGGTACAAATGAATAAGCTGATCATTAAGTTTTGAGATGGAAGAAATAATGGAGGGCAAATAAAGCTAAATACAGTATGACATTATCTGTTTAAATGTGTGTCTGTGTTTGTGTCCAGGACTTGTTGACAGTACGTTCCAGAGCTTCAGTGTGTTTTACCGTCAGCAATACTCTGCAGCCTACATCGGACATTTACACCAGGAGGTGGAGCCTAAGAAAGAGGGGAGGGGCCTATTGCTCACACCCGGGGTAGGAGCTGCACCTGTCAATCTGTCAAACAACACTCAACAAGCATCAATCAACCTACACTGGTTAACTGTAACTACATGTTCATGCTGGATGCAGCTGGAAAATCTGCGCTAACGTTTTAAGAAGTTAAAGTTTAATCTGTGTGTGTGTGTGTGTGTGTGTGTGTGTGTGTGTGTGTGTGTGTGTGTGTGTGTGTCTGTGTGCAGCCTCAGTATGCTCGGGAGGAAGTGCTGTACCAAGGGAGTGTAAAGTGCTCCTGCTGGGATGAGCAGGGAAAGAAATGCAGAGAGAGATACGCGGTCCTAAAAGGAGACTACAATGTGGAGATACATGAAAACATGGAGGTGACACTGGCACATACACACTTTTACAAACAAAAAATCACATTCAGAATATATATTATATTTATTCAAACATTCTTGTCTGTGTTTCCACCTGTAGACTTTCAGTCGTGGATGTCCAGCGAAGTTGGTCCTCCAGCCAGCAGGGGGCAGTGTGTTCACCACAGAGGAGGAGTCCAGAGCTCACCTGGAGCAGACCTGTGCTGGAATACTCAATGGCAGTATTAACATATTCCCTATATAACAATATACTTGCAGTATTTAATAATAGATTGATTTGCTGTGTTAACCACAAAGACTGTAAAAAATAGTGGATATAGCAGCCATGATGTCACCCATTGGTTTGTGGACTGCCGTTTTTAAGCCTCAAGTTTGTAAATTTGGCCGTCACCATATTGGTTTTTTGAAACTACATGTGACCCGTGGTGCTGTGCTAAGCTAAACGCTAAAGAGGGAAAGTTGACGATTTTCATCCCTTCTTAAGCGAGTCATTTAGCGGAGATTTACCAGAGGGTAAACTAGTGATTGAGGCCATAAACTCATTATGAAAATGTTTACTGAGGTAATAAATCAAGTGAGAATAAGGGTCATTTTCTCAGACTTCTATAAAAAAAGGACTTTTTTTTTTTAAAGCGTGTCTAAGAGTCAAGAGTTGCTGTCACTGGTTGACATAGGCCTCAGCTGCTTTTATTTTGTTGAGCATGGTTCATGCTACTCATTCATGGTTCAGAGAGAATAGAGTCAAGCCCACCATCTGTAACACTATCGTGTATGTCCATGTGTGTGTTTAGGAGTGAAGGAGGATTCTTCTTCGGTGGTATCATCTCCAGATGTGCCTGCTGTGTATCTGCACCGGCCTTATATGGGCCACACCTGCTTCCTGTTCCAACAGGAAGAGGAACGAGATAACTTCCTGTCTGCCCTCAAGACCTGCATAAGACACGGCAACCTTGGTAAAACATACACTCACATGCATATTTCCTCACTTTTACATGTAGTGCTGTATTTATGTTTGAAAGAGACAAAATGAAATGACTTCAAAACAGCGGACATCCTTTGGAAGTTTCAAAATCTTGCGGAGAAGTAACAAAATTGCCCCACATTTCTAGGCCTAGCTGAAAATGAGGAATTACTCGCATCTGGAAAAAACAATCCTTATAGCATCTCTGCTGCTCTAAAGGAAGAATTCCAACATTTTCAGAACAAGGGTGATATGAGAAGAATTAAACTAATCTCATGTCTGTGTATGAAAGAGAGACTATGCAACTTCTCAAAGAAAAAGTAATACAAATTCCTAAAATTTGGATTCATTAGGAATAAAATGTATCCTTGCTTAATTAAATACTCCCAAAGATTTGGCTGTTAAGACAGCGAACAGCTGGTGAAAATAGTTACGCATTTGCTGGCATATATCCTTCTCTCATATTGGTGGAGACCAAAACAGAGCGAGAAGGAGAGTGAATATTTCACTAAGACTAAGCATGGTGGCCAGTCACATGACTCTGAATGAGTGCTTATGTTGCTTCAGGTCTGCTGGATGTGTAAATAGGCAGTGTTTGCTAAGAGGTGATAACATGTCAAATGCATGTGATGTTCAGCTTGGAGTTCTTCCCCCAAGTGGACGTAAAAACTGGTAAATGCAGCTTTTAAGAAGCTTGTAACAGTAGTTTCCTTGGAAACTACAGTTGAAAGATTTAAGTGCAAAAAGTTGGATATCAGAGTAAGCAGCGTATTTACTGATGCTACATGGGGAGAGCAGTCTTTTAATAATAATAATAATCAATGTGTTTAAAGAAATCATATATGTTAAAACTTGAAATAAAACATTTAAATTGCTAAATAAAATGTTGTGGGGTAGTGCTGGACAGTATTGCCCCATAATGCAAGATGTAGCTGAAAATGAGGAATTACTCACATCTGGATGAAAAAAACCAAGATAGACTCCCAATAGAGGAAGCTGCAAACAACCAATAAGTTGTTATTTCCTGGTAAAATTTGTTATTTGAAATTGGCTAATAATGTACAACACTACATCCTTTAAATTATATCCTGTTAAAAATGTTCCCATACAGTATTTTTAACTGCCAAAATGGTGTTAGAGTCATAACCGCCATCCCACCACTGAGGCTTCCAATGATTCAAATTGGCCTTTGGAACACTTTAACACATCTGTAATGTGAGATGAGATAAAAAAAAAAAAAACATATTTAAACCTGCGGTAGCAGAGCACATTGCTGGTTAGCTCTTTTTTATGTGTCACTCATGCGGTGGCAGTTGCCCTGGTGACGGATACACATATTAATACTGTTGACTTCCTTTGTGGTTAGCAAGGATACCATGCAAAAATAACGCCTTTACTTTAAGTCATAAGGTTTTGAAAAAAACCAGCATGTCATATCTGCACAGCCACCACGATATCCTCAGCAGCAACAGGAAACACACCGGCCAGCAGTCACTATTTTACTTTAGATACTTACAGGAGCTACAATACAAAACAGTGTTGGTCTTATTAATCCTTAAGTAATATGTGATCCTTTTCTTCAAATAACAGTCTCACTTTACTCTTAATACTTTTGTGGAACTTCAATTCTTTGATTTAATAAACTTTAGATGGCTTCCTCTGGGGGTCAAAAATAACTTCACACGAAACCAGTGTTAACTAGCCTTTCTGTTTTATTTTACCAGATAAAATTAAAAGTAAATGGGGGAACTTCGACAAAAATGTAGCTTCTCTTTTATCCATACAAGATTAGCCAAGTTAGTTGTTCTGCAATTTTTTTTTAAAGCTGTGCCAATCAGTTTTTTTTAAATGGGTCAAACTTTAGTAAATAGCTTTCAGTATAAAAAGTTAGATATCAGAGTTATCTGTTATTTACTGTTGCTACATGAGGAGTGCAGTAATTTTGCTGTACTGAACAATCAATGTGTTTATTAATGGCAATACTTTAGAATATGAGCCATTGGTGTTAAAAAAAATCATACATGTTGTACCTTAAAACTCAAAATGTTTTAATTGTAAAGGAAATTATGTCACCATATTGGCGGATTGTGTTGGTGTGTGTGTGTGTGTGTGTGTGTGTGTGTGTGGGATTTAACCCCCACTTTTAGGGTTAATTCAGATGAAGGCAAGCATACTATTTAGGAACTGCTAGTGATGAGATCTTAGTTTACAGTCAACTAAATTACAATGTTGTACTTTAAGCTGGTGTACACTTTAACCGGGAGCACATCACATGCCAGTGTCAGTGACATCACTGGGGAAATGATTTAATGCATCCTGCCTCAGTTTTTAGCTGCACTAGTGTGATTCATACAGATGAATTCATATATATATATGGTGTCGATGATAAAGGGAAGTATACTCAGCATTAGCGGAGCTTTCTGTTCCTCAAACATCAATTTCAAAAATAATGTGCAAAAGCCTAAATGTGGAATAAGACCACAAATGACCAATAATGATGGAATACAACAAAGAAAAAAACAGAACATAAGAATGTTGAAAATGAGTAAAACCTAACACTGCTAAACACAGCAACACTAGAATAGTAACAACTTAACACGAATGATGTGAAGAGTAGCGGTGTTGCAAACTAGCACATCCAACACATGAGATAGAGAGTGTACTTACCTATCAGCAGCGGCAGTAGCTCAGTCCGTGGGGACTTGTACTTAAAGTAAAATAAGGTTTAACTTGTTTTTAATCATTTTTGGACAACTATGAAGCTCTATGGCACAGAGGAGCATATACATATCAGGCTTTGATACACACACAATACTTGTTTGAGAAAAGGATGAACATCATTTCAACCAAAGACCTCATAACCTAATTAAGTCCTCCCTGCAGACCCCTGGTGTGATCCATCCTATGAGAGCCAGGCGTACGTCCGAGCCCTCCGACTCTACCAACAGGACAAAGGATGCTATGAATCCTGGGAAAAGCTGCTGGGCACTGAGGAACAAGTCAGCGCACGCACGCACACACACACATACACACACACACACACGCACGCACGCACGCATGCACACGCACACGCGCACACACACACACACACACACACACACACACACACACACACTTTAGCTTACTGTCTGTTCATGGTTGTTCGTATACTTGCTTATTAAAGTGTGTGTGTTTGCATTTGTAGGTGCTGGCCTCCCAGGTGATGGAGGAAGTGTTGTCATGGTTACAGAGTCAGCTTCAGTCCAGAGTGAAGGGCAAGAAGACAGAAAGGATACGACAGTGGTTGGCAGTGAGTTAAACTAACACAACAACATAACACAGCTTGAGAGGAGAACGCTAAATGGATCCATCATCAGCCCTGGCGCTAAAATAAACTCTAAAATTAACAAACTCAGTGCTTAGCTTTTGCTTGAGTTTTGTTTTTTTAATTTTTTATTCATTAAAAATCTGTGGAAAATCTGCAGCCGCAGACCAAACTTAAATAGACAGATATTTTTCTCAGAATTTGGTGGGGACCAAACCAGAGCTAAAAGGGAATTGAATCATTCATCAGGTCGACACAAGCACAACTTCAAATGAATGCTAATGTTGCTCTGTACCTGCTAGCTGTTTTAATAGCACACTGTTTATATAAAACAACTGTTTTATATCTATGGTTTACTAACACATTCATTGAAAATATGTCAGTGTGATGTTTACAGCTTGTTATGCTGCCCCCAAGTGGCCACAAAAAGCAATACATGCTTTCACTGCAATGCAGCTTTAACTTGTTAGTATTTAAGTATTAAGAAATATTTTCCTCCAACTTCTGATTATAATCTTATCATTCTGACTTCTTTTGATAATGCTGCATCACATGTTTAGATATTCACAATTTAGATATTAATCTCAGAACGCAACTGTTTTCTATGCAACTTTAAACATTACTATCTGTTACCCCGTGTTCAACACACTTGTGTTTACTGAACACAAGTGTGACCAATTTTGCACACAATTTGCAACTCAGTGTTTTATGGTTTATTATTATTATTGTTTTTATTATGTGTTTGTTTATATATGTACTGTATGTATACTATAGACAGTGCAGGCAACCTACACTTTGGTGCTGGTACAACTCACTGCAAGCCTGGAGGCTCTGAAGGAGGAGTGTCGTCAGACAGCATCAGCCAATCAGGCACTAATCAGATCCAACCTGGACCAGATAATGTCTTCTCAACGCTTCCTGGAGGAGAAAGTCAAAGGTACTGCACGTTGATGGTTAACCCCTACAGTCTGAACACACCTAGAAATAATAAATGAATATGAATGACTGGAATGAAATATCTGGGGCTAGAATCTGAGTTTCCTGTCTGATAGAGAGTCCTCCAGTAACTTTAGATAAAGTCACTGTTAAACATGATGTGTCCCTTTAGTGAATGTTTATATGTGTGTGTGTGTGTGTGTGTGTGTTCCAGCGTGCCTATGTGAAGAAGCAGAGAAAGTGTGCAGTGAGTCTGTAGCACCCTACATCTCCTCCATCCTTGAAGCGCTTACAGAAAACATAAGTGCAGGGATTCAGGGGATGCAACACACACTGCACACACAGATGGACTCCGCCTTCACACACACAATTGGAGCAACGGAGGAGACAAAGATGGTGAGAGAGACCTTTGTGTCGTGCATGTCTGTCTTTTGAGAAAGAGTCTTACGGAGCCATTTAATTCAAAACCCTGCCCAATCTGTAAACCACCAAACCTGATAGATGCTGTGCAGTGTGGGCAGGGTTTGGATTTAAATGGCTATCCATAGGTCTATGATGTATGTGTGTACAGGGTGATTTTTTGCAAACTTTAACTTGAAATTTCCTCCCAAAACAAACTCTTAGTCCGTTTTTTTTTTTTTTTTAAGTATTATGATT
This sequence comes from Sander lucioperca, assembly GCF_008315115.2. Taxonomy (NCBI): domain Eukaryota; kingdom Metazoa; phylum Chordata; class Actinopteri; order Perciformes; family Percidae; genus Sander; species Sander lucioperca. The sequence continues at coordinate 22,334,428 of NC_050181.1, forward strand.
ATGATTTGATTTAAGCTCATGATTGTGGTTTTGTGTGTGTTTTCCAGGCCTTGTCCACTCTGCGCTCCATCAGTCTGGATCAGTGCTACAGGCAGGTGGAGAACCTGGCAGGGAAACTTGAAGACTTAAAACAGCGGTTTGGATTGAGCAGCACTCAGAGACTGGTTCACTCTGTACACCTGGAGATGGAGAAGGTATGGAGCAGTGTTGGAGGTTCAGTCATGGCCTTCAGCTGGCATAGTGCAACATTCAATACAGACGTGTCCGTTCAAGGACCCGAAGCACAATAGAAAAAGCTGAAAGAGAGTTTGTGTTGCAGAGAAACACAGACAGTGTTTGTCATTTGTGTCTTCCAGCTGTTGAACAGTGCTGTGTACACCTTAGAGCTGTTCCTCCAGTCATCAGCCAGACTGCAGCCTTCTCAAATTCCTGTCAAGATGGAAAGAGCCAAAGAAAGAGTCCTGAAGGTAAAGAAATGACAACATACAATATCAAATAATAAAGTTACAGTATGTGGCAAGAAATGCTTTTTCCACATAATAAATCCACTTTGTATGACCTCAACATGTCATGCACCAAAGTCAGTTTACGATACATTTGAATTTGGACAGTTTTTTTGTGTGTGTGAGCTTCATAATCATTTACTACATATGGATAATTGTTAAGAATCAATGATCTGCAGAAAAGATGTTTTTAGAGAATTAATCCTTAAAAATTAATGAAAGGTATAAAATATTTTCTTACACTATGGAAGTAGTATATACTGTGCACGCAACTGGTGTATATGTTTTTTTACCTCTACATACACACCTGTATGTACAGTGTGTATGTGCAATGCAATGCAAGTACTCTGTCATGCTAGAGCAGGGGTCAGCAACCACGCGTGCCGCCGTTGGCATGCGGTAGCTCAACCAATGGCATGGAAAAAAATAACACTGCCTCAGCGGGATCAGGAAATGATGTCAGGCTTAATGCTGATATGGCATACTGATTAACAAGAACATCTTAAAATGGCACTCCATATTAAAAAGGTTGCCGACCCCTGTGCTAGAGTAATGAGTTTTTATATTTGCAAAAGATAATTTCATGCGGTAATACATCATATTTCAGGTAGCAAAACAGGCTCAATTGGGGCGCCTGCGCTGCATGTCGTTCCCCCTCTCTGTCCCCTTTCATGTCTAGAGCTGTCCTGTCTAATAAAGGCCTAAAAAATGCCACAAAAAATAATCTTAAAAAAAACAAACTCAATTGTAACAATATTCAGAGAAAATAACTCCAATGACACAATCTGTAGTTGACCAAGGCATATTTTCACAAAGCAGTCCCATACCTCTTGCTTTCTATACTACTATTGGTTGACATTTTCTTTCGTGTGTGTGTGTGTGTGTGTGTGAGAGCAGCAGCTGGATTATGACAGCAGAGTTGTCCAGAGGAGGCTCTACCAGGAAGCTCTCCTGGAGATCACTCTGCCTGCTCTCACCAGGAAGATGGACAACAAGTGGACAAGTGTAGGTCAAATAACACACGGCCGCAGTCTGTCCCACTCGGTCTCTTACACATGACGCTCTACACATTCATACTCTAATTTCCGTACTTTAATTCTACAACGTATTACATGTGTTTTCTGTCCAGGAGCTGCAGCAGTTCGAGCAGTACATTTTCTCAGACTACAGCAGTTTTATCCTGGTTCATAATATCTATGACGATGTACTGAGAAACATCCTCAGCAAGGAGATAGAGACAGGTAAACACACACTCACAGTGTACACATTTGCCGTATTATCTCTTCACTACAGTGTGTTTATGTTATTCTTTCTATATCGCGATGTTCTTTGTTTCTGTGAGATCGTTTCATTACTGGTCAAGGAGTAACAATGTGTGAATGTTAATCCTAAAAGCAGTCAGATTGTTCACACACAGATCATTTAGGCCCGAGACAGCCAAGAAAATATTAGACATGGAACACTTATTAAAGCTTTAGTGCGTAACTTTTTGATATTAATGAACGTCCGTCACACTCAAGCCATTGCCAAACGAATTGTTACAAAGCTAATTAAGACTATCAGCACCACACAACTCTCTCTGTGTTTCTCAGTATGGCTATGTTCAGAAGATTGTGTCGTCCGGTGACTTTCAGTTATGTGGTCATTCAGTTATGTTGTCATTACTTAGAATTACTCATGGGGGCAGCAGAAACTACGCTCTATAGCTTTAAAGGAAGAGAAACACGAGCCTGTGTGAGTCTCAGGGCAAAGGTTAAAGGTCCCATATTGTAAAAAGTGAGATATTGTGTCTCTTTTGATAATAGCAGGTTAGGGTTAGGCTCTATCTCCTGTATCAGGGCTGTAGTCGGGGATTTAGAAATACTGAGGTCAGCAGCACCAAACAAATTTGTTTTCTAGCCAATAAAAAAAAGGCGGTACAATTTTCCTTTTACCTATTTGTAATATAAACTATAAAAAATATGTTTTCTGCAAACTCCATCAATAATCTAAATGGTGTTCAATGCATTCCCTAAATTCCAGGAATATAATCCTAGCAGAGAAAAGCAAATCCCTTTATTTAAGTCTATATTATTTACATTAACAAACTGTGACACAATCAGGCATAAAAAAAACTTAGTTTTTGTGTGTAATTGTAGAATGTTAACTCCCGAGGTTGTTAAAAGCCACAAATTCCTTGAAAGTACATGACCATGGTAGCTGCAGCCCTGTCCTGTAGCTCCATTTATTTTAAGTTACTCAGAAAAAGAACATCTGCTGAATAATAATGTTTAATAATGTTAAAATGGAACATACCTGTCTTCCCCTATCCTCAGTTGTCCAGGATGTAGCCAGGAAGAAGAGTAACAGTCTGTTATTGGACACGGCCGATATGGCCATTAGTCAGTACAGTCTGCTGGGGCAGACACCACCTAGCACTGCACCAGGCAGCCCAGCCGTTGCCCCTCGAGACTCCTCTTCAGCAGCAGCACCACCCAGTGAAGGTAAAGAACCTGCTCCTGTGGTGAAGGACGGAGACAGTCCCACAGTCACAGCTGAGGTTTCCCCTCAGAGTGACCCAGATCTTAACGCTGATGACCCCAGTAGCACTCAACGCTGTGACCAGAACACAGTGCTTCTCTCTCCTGTGATTGTTGTGACACAAGAGTTTGATGAATCTGCAACCGAGGAGGCTTCTTGCGTTGAAGAAACGCGAGAAGAAGTCCAGCTTGGAACTGACACGCCATCGACGACAGAGTCGCCTACAGCTGAGTCTTGCAACTCAGCCACAGCTGACTCTGATGCAGCTGTTACACATCAAGGCGGTACACCCGATGCACTTGTTAACACAGATTCCACCAATCCCATCCCAGACTCTCCTGACCTTTCAGTGTCCACTCTGTCCTCACCGCAGTCCACAGATGTTCCAGCTGAATGTGCTCAAAGTGATCAATCTGCAACGCCGGAAAGATCCGCTACACCTGACCTCTCAACCCCAGATAGAGGAACCGAAGACACGACCTCCGTCCAGCATCCCGGCTCCTCATCGTCACACCCGCCTTGTACAGGAAACAAAATCACCCTTGGGTCACTAAGCGAGGCAATTGGTTGCAACTCCACGGCACTTTCTGTAACGCAGACGATGGCACAGCATGGCCTTGACAGAGCGGTCTACTTGACAGGAGAAATAAAGGACAACTGGGAGATGGAGAGGGTAAAAGAGGAGAAAAATAAAGAGGAGGCTGAGGAGAAAGAGATAGATAAGATACATGAGAGCATAAAAGATGGGAAGGAAGAGATACAGGCAGGAGAAGGGAAAGAAGAGGAGATAGAGGAGGTGACAGATGAAGGTGTAGCCCAATCAGAAGGTGAGCCCGTTGACGAAGGTTGTCAATCCTCTGAATCGCCAGCAGAGAACGCCACCGCCTTAACCACAGAGCAGAGACAGAGCGAAGAGAGGGTGGATGATGGAGAGAAAGATAGTGAGCTCGAGACTGAGAAAAGTCAAGGTGAGGAGAAAGTAGAGGAGAAAGAAGATCAAGCAGAAACAGAAGCAAAGAAAGAAAAAGAGGAGGTTCTCCAAAGCCCTCAGCCAATGGGATCGCAGCCAGAGAGTTCTGCTGAGCTGCCATTGGACAGTGTGGCTATCATCAGAGAACTTGTGGTTGAGATTACTGAAGTGGAGACAATAATCAGCACCTGTCCCGACAACAGCCATACACCCTGACAGCCATGTTACCACGACAACTGACTGTTGGATCTCCCTCCTAGATCTACTTCACTAATTAGCTACTTCAGTTTCTTATTAAATAGTGCAAGGAATAGAGGTGAAAGAAGAGGGAGAGTGAGAAAGTCCAGAAAGGAGGTTACAGTATTATTACTGCGTCACATTTATACTTTTATATTTTGAAGAATACAAAAACGTAGTTTTTACTTACTTAAAGAGAGGGCTGCAACTAACCATGATTTTGATTGTATATTATTTCTGTCCATTATTTTCTATTAATCAATTAGTTGTTTGGTCTATAAAATGTCAGCAAAATGGTAAAAAATGTCGTTCATTGTTTCCCAAAACCCAAGACATCGAATCAAATGTTTTGTTTAGAGAATCTTTCCTCCTTTTTTAAAATAAAAAAATACTTTTTGATTAATTGATTGATCAAAATAGTTGCCGATTAATTTCATTTTTCTTGACAAATGCTACAATTGCTTTTGACTTCTGCTGTTTACATTTGCTGTTTTTTTCTGCACTGCACTGAAATGGATAAAACGACCCAACAAAGAACTTGTCAGCGTTATGATGTTAAAGCTGCATTCACTGATTCATTGTTGGCCAACACTGACCTATTATCCCATTATAAAGTTGTTGGTTTGCTGTCATGGATTGGCTGTTACCAAACACTAGCAGTGCTGTGGTAGCCTGGGTAAACCCTGACGAACTTCCGGCAAATTTGAGATTTGCTCTGCAAGTCAGTCTGGCCAAGAGCCCATTCAAGCCCATTTCCAATTTTTCCAAATCGAGGCACCAATCACAACCGTTGAGGCGGGCTTTACACGATGATGATAGCACGGCGACGGCAAGCAGCTTTTTGTTTACATTCAACATGACGGCCACCGAAGCGCAGCAACCCGTTGATGCCGCTGTCGCTGCTACGTCACCCGGATCGTTGATCTGATTGGTTGAAGGACTATCCAATTGCGCCCAGAGGCATTTGAGCGGCGTCCGTTGGTGACGCCCCTTTGAAAATGGGCTGTGAATGAAGCTTCCCCAGACCCACTCTCAGTTACAACTGAGAAGGGTCTGGTGTTAACCAGGCTAGTGCTATGGAGCAATGTTTTTATGAGCGGGTCCTAGTCTTGTTGGTCTTGTGCTGGTGCGCACGGGCAATGCAATACACATTTCTCATTACATACGATTTCTTGCTATTCCACCAATCAACAGTTAGAAGAAAGAGCCAACAAAGGCAGGGAGGAAGAATAATGCAAGCTAGTAAACATAAATGTAAACATTGCAGATTTCAATATACATCAAATCAACTTTGCCAATGTTTAATGGGCAATATGCTTTACTTTGTAATTTAAAACGTTTGAATATTGGACTTTGTCTTATAATCATTGTCGTTAATGATGTAATTTTGGGGGATTTGCTGCCTGTAGATTTTTTTAATTTTTTTATTGTTCATGTGGCTCAGTTTTCTTGTTTTTTAATTTTATATTCCTTAACGTCAGACATCCAATACCAGTGTCCATCCTGATAAAGTTAGTGGACTGTGAAAACACCAGCGATAATGTCCAGGACGTTTTCCTTCTATCCGTGACAAAGGCTGATAAATATACTACACTTTTGTCACTAGACCAAACCAAATTACTTTAAAGCAGCCAACAGGCCTAAAAGGTACATATGCATTTGGTGCTAAACACAAAACAGCGTTTGTACCCATTATGTCCAGGATGTAATTGTGAACACAGAAGGATTTTAAAACAGCCATATGTCATATGAAATGTGGGGTTTACTTTTTATTAAAGAACCTGAGGATGAAAGACATTGAGAGGGATGGAGAGTATCTATATTCCAGTACTTGCTTATGGTTACAGTGTTAAGTAGCAATAAAATCATCAATAATTATAAAAACACAATATACACAGATTAACAATAAATTACAATAAAAAACAAAATATAACCAAGCATCAACAATTGAACTATATGTGCAAATGGGCCTATAAGTAACACAACATGTAGCTAACTGTCAGTGTCCTGCAAATACAGTATGTGTGACCCTCCTTTTCATTTATAGTTTAGTCAATGGCACAATATACTTTGGAAAAGTGTATACTGCTCTGATTCACATTTATACATTCAGACTGATCTGTTGTCGAGCAGTTAAGTGCCATGCTCAAGGGTACATCATGTGTTAATGTAACCAAGTTAGCTAATTTGGGGGAGAAAAAAATAAATAGATTTTACTTGTCAGAAAGTGTACTAATGCAACATGAACTCATATCAATAATGGTGACTTAAGTTGACATAAGACATTCACGTCATATATGGAGAGTAAATGTACGAGATGACATTCATTATGTCAGAACAGGATGCAGAATAACCTCACTGCTCTTCTCTAATCTGCATGCACAAACAAAAGCTGTATCCCAACTGGTTAAATGTCCAAATATGTAGTGAATATTAAATAGAGTTAGTGTATATGATTCAACATGTAGGATGGCTAAACTTGCATACTATTAATATGTAGTATAGAGAATTTAGATGGCTTCTGTCTATTTAACCCTTGTGTTGACTTCGGGTTAAATTGACCCATTTGAAATTTTTGTTTTATATCAGAAAATATGGGATGTAGAAATAAGCGCTGAAAATGTGTAGAAGAAAAATTTTAAAATGTAATACGTTGGAAAAAGCAAAAACAAACTGTGAAAAAAAGGCATCAAAAACATTGAAAAAAAGGTTGAAGGGAAGACAACACAAGGGTTAAACAGCCATGAGAGAACTCGATCTGAGCCACCGAGGATTGTGAAAGAATGGAAAACAACCGTTATTCTGGCTGATTAGACCTCAGCTCAGGGTGAAGGTGGGCCAGAGCTTTGATGGGAATTTATTACGTCACAAATGTTCACCTACAAATAAGAATGATGAAGGTGTCATTTGTCCTGCCCTAACAGGTGCAACAAAGCTAGCAGGAGACTCACAAAGTTGTTAATCAATCAATCAATCAATCAATCAATCAGTCTATACACACTCACAGTCCTGGGAAGAGGTCTAATCAGCCGGATTAACTGAAAGAAAAACCTGAGTGGGTGTTCAGAGCTTTTAAAGCCAGTTCATTTCAGGAAGATTTCACACACTCAGTGACCAGAAAAAGAGAGACCGAGTGCTGTGTCGGACCATTTCTGGCCCTGTTGCTAGCTGCTACATGTGCTGGCAGTGACTTCCTGCAGTTAAAGCTGACACGGTGAGTGGATGCCTTCTTTTAATGGACACTGCATTCAGGTTCACCCTATTGTTATTAAAGGGGACTGATTTGGTATAAGGGGTGTATGGTGACAGGTCAGATATGTAGTGACATACTGTATATCTAGTTGAAAGAGAGGGCCCACTTCTTCTGGAGTGACAGGGTTTCTACTTTTCCATTCGCTGAGTAAATGTAACACTGTTATAGTTTGACATTAGTAACATATACAGCACACTGAGTGGTGGCCACACAAATGACCAGAGCCGTATGCTGGCACAAGACGTCAGCATTTTAAGCTACCACTTCGAGCCAACATTTCTTTGGCCACTTTCACACTGGGTTTGCTTTTTTTTGAATATTCAGCTTGAATTTGACTGTCCCCCTTTGTCCTAAGCCTGCTGCTCCAACGGGTTTTCCAATCTGTGGTCATGCTTTTCTCATCAAAGAGCAGCTGTGGACCACTGTTGCCTGGAAACAAGGTTGGTGCCTGTTTTATGAAGCTGCATGACATGCATGACAGGCGGAAATGGAGAATAATGGCAGAGAGAAGTAACCATGACCGAGTGGAGCCCGACCACCTGTGTGGGCTGCAAAGAAGCGTGAAAACAAGCACCTTTTTTTTTCCACTTCACTAAAAATGTCATTAATGATGTCATGAAGACATCCACATGCATGTATTTCCTACCTGTGGTAACAAAGATGGTTTAAAGGGGAGTCCCCTGATTTTGCACATCAAACTGCGTTTCCAGGTGTTGATGAGTACTACTGCAGATGTGAAAGAAGTTGTTTAAAGAGCCCTTTGTGTCTCTAGAGTGAGTAAGGGATTTGTGTAAAATCTGATTAATACCCGAGTGATTTCATTGAGTCAGCGTAGGTTGGGCTGAAGACAAGTTTGCCAGTGTTAAAGCACCCTAAGTTATAAATATCACTAACAACAATGTGCCCATTTTACAATGACATGGACAAAAGAAAGCTATGTACATTGTAGTGCAGTTAACAAAATGACTGTGTAACTTTTACTCATACTGTAAACTGGTGGATCTCAAACTGTTCAACAGTGGAATGTAACATTTGACTAAATGTTTTTTCCCCCAGTGGATTTGAAGAGGCAACAAATGTTCATTATTACATAGGAAAACATGCAAAAACGTATCAACATATATTAGAAATGTTAAGCCTGTTCACATTCTTTGAAATTATTTGCTGACCCACTGGCAACTCACTATAAGAAGACTGTAGCCAGTGGGTAAGGAAGACAACTACGTATCTGTCTAACATAATGGTGACTGAATAAAATGGGTAATGAAGGGTGACTGCATGGAACTGCAGTTTATTTAATAACTAGTTCAATCTGCAGCGGTAGTGTTTCAGTCCTCATTAGTATTATGTATTTCAGCCTTTATGATCCATGTCTTAGGCTCTTTTAGGCTGCAGGGACTTTCCGCAGGGACCAGGAACCTTCTGAGAAACTCGTTGTGTTTAGCCCACAGGGACCAGGGATTAAATGAAGTTCCAGGGACATTATTTTACCCCCCCAAAAAAGTCCCTGACTGGAGGGTAGTGCTTTCTGAAAGTATAGGAACTTCTGAGGTGGGGTTTGCAGGGATGACCGTCCCTGGTTGGTCAAACACACACAACGCTGCAGCTTCAACTCACCAACCTCTTCATTAATAAATCAAGGAAGTACTCTAGCACAGTGTTTTTCAACCTATTTTGAGCCACGGCACATTTTTTACATTAAAAAAATCCTGCGGCACACCACCAACCAATGTTACAAAATGACACCTTGTAGCCTAATAAGATCAGAATCTGCATTTTTCCTTTTTAAAAATGTATCCATCGCTGTTGCAGGCTTACATCGATGATCTCGGCCCTACTGCTTACATCCTGTCACTGCCACCTTGTGACAGTAATTCTATTGTCTTAAATCAACAAGGTCATTATTGCGCTATACTGCCACCCACTGACACAGAATAGTATTTCATTTCTCTGCCAGTCATCACATTGCAGGCACAGATGCGCAACACTGGCAAATTATTTGCAGTAACTCAATCAAAAAAATTTGTTGGCTAAATTAAGTAAAATCGGATAATTTCCCACGGCACACAGGACGATCTCTCGGCGGCACACTGGTTGAAAATCACTGCTCTAGTATTGATTTAGGACAATTTTAGGATGAGGGCAGAACATTTCTCTTTGTATGTTTGATTATAAAAAGACAAGAGAGAGAGATCAGACGAGCGAGCGGGCACACTGAACAGCCGGCTGCAGAGACTAGTGTGTCGAGCTCGGGCAAGCAAAAGAGAGGCTGCCCGGCACAGAGCTGTGAATGAGAGAGTATGTTCACCCCTGCGACCACCAGCAGCCCTCGTCTCTTCACGTTGCTTTTTCGTACATCAACAGACTAATTTGCCTACTCTTCACGGGTCTTTAGCCTCTAACGTGGCAGAAACGCAGACAACAATGGGCTGAAGGAACCTTTTAGTTCCTTGAAAAGTTGTCCCTGGGACTAAAAGTCGCAGCTTTAGAAACTATACCAATGCAATGCCTTCGGTCATGGGGGATTCTAGCAGTGAAAATTAAATCTAAAGATGTAACAGTGGACATGCAGGAGGTGGATGGGGGAATGGATCTAAGATGACAGGACGTCCTGTGTGTGTGTGTCTATGAGTACTGGTAGAAGGGTTGCTCATCAGGTCTGAAGCCATAGGCAGTAGCTGGTCGTCCAGGGGATGAGCTGGTCTGGTCAAAGACATCGTTGCCGTCTCTGGAAAACAGAGAGATTATTTTCATCACACAGGAACCCAACCAGAGACTGATCAGACAGAGGAAGAGTTTCTGTGCATTGTGGTGAAACAGCTTGAGGCCTCAGGATGGCCCGAATGAGTCTGCTAGCAGGAGAGGAGGGATAAGAATTTATATGTAAGTAAATACAAATAAATAAATATGTTAAAACTGGCCAAATTCAAGTGTTTGACACTTTCTTTAGTTAAAATGACATATTCCTCTGGTGTGTGTGTGTGTGTGTGTGTGTGTGTGTGTTGTATTTAACTATATTCATGGAGTCCAAAAACCGGAAACACAGTATACTTGTGGGGTCCGGACAGCTTTGTGGGGCCAAAATGCTGGACCCCACAAGGTTAAAGGGCTGTTTGAGGGTTAAGACTTTATGATTAGGGTTAGAATTAGGTTATGGTTAGAGTGAGGGTAAGGGTTAAGGTTAGGCATTTAGTTGTGATGGTTAAGGTTAGGGTAAGGGGCTAGGGAATGCATTATGTCAATGACAGGTCCCCACAAAGAGAGTGAAACGCACTGTGTGTGTGTGTGTGTGTGTGTGTGTGTGTGTGTGTGCGCGCGCGCGCGCTGACAGATAATCTTTGCCAATGAAATCACTGACCATATTCTTTTCTGATTTGTTTGTTTGTTTGTCGGGGAATAAAATGGCAAAGCACTTCCCGCTGTTGTTCCTAATTGCTGGTACAGCTGGAAGCTGGTACGACTGGACAAATTATTTGTTACTTTGATTTTTTTTCTGTCAGCCAAACTAGTTTTGACCTGCTGTATGACAGCTCATGTTTCTGGCGTTTGTTGACTCACCCTGTATGGAGCAGGTCTCCATTTTGAGGCTGGAGATCATTGAAGAAATCTGGGCTGACTGAACCGTCTGCTGGAGTTATTCCATCTAAAGACACATCAGGATAAAATGCACACACACAAGACATAAGCTTCTTCACAAGCTCTTTGGTGTTGTCATACTAAGCCAAAGTCATCATAATCAGTCTTACTAGAGCCCGACCGATAAAGGATTTTTAAGGCCGATACCGATACAAATATTTGGTGATTTCAAAATCCGATATATCGGCCGATATATATATATATTTTTTTAAATCCAGAAACGTGTAACAAAACATAAACAGATTTCCCTAACATTAGTTATTTGTAGATATTTATGAGTCCTCACTAAAATAATATGATAATGCAGTTTAAAAATAAACTTGGTTGTTTTATTGTCAAAACAGAACTGAAGAACATCAAAATATATTAAAGTTCTGATAAATAAAATGTACGTTGTAGAGCGCCCTCTGGTGGACAGACTATGCAACGCCAACACTCAGAACATGGTTGAAGGGGGTTTCGTCCATTTTTATTTTATTTTTTAAATATTCATTTATCAGAATAATTTGTCATTATAAATGATTCTGGTGAATGAATATTTAAAAAAAAATAAAAATAAAAAAAATGTATCATTTATCGGCCATTATAAATGCTGATACCGATAGTTTGGAAAATGCCTAATATCGGCCCGGCGATATATCAGTCGGGCTCTAGTTACAACAGCAGCTGTAACTGTAAGTAATACAGTAGTTTCCACAACATATATATACATACACACATATACTGTATGTTTTATGTTTTTGTCTTTGGTCGGGTGCAAAACGTGTTTGCTTTTTAAGTGTAATATCAATGAAATAAACTTAAACTTAGTTTCCCCCATCACTCAGTGAGTACTGCACTGCACTACTGTACATCATCTCAACATTATAGCTTCAATTCAGAGTCAATCCACACCGACACCAACAGTTTCAGTGTTTGTATATACATGACTGAATAAATCAATACATAAAAAAGTGTGTTTCCTTCCTGTATACTTTGCATGTGGTCTCAGATTGGTGAGGACACTTCAGTCAGCTGCTGTCTGTGCTGCTGAAAAGACAGCTGGTTCTGAGAACCTTAACAACAATGGAACAGACTTTGTGCTGCTGACACGTCACGTCTGGTGTGAATTTTCAAATACATCATGCTGAAAAATGAATTCATTAAAACCAGCGCAATGATCTGCTGGTACCATGACTTTAAATGATTGTGGTAAACTTGATAATTCAGAATACAAGATGAAATGACCAGCATGTCTCTTTTTGCAGCGTAAGTTATTCTACGTGCACGGACCCAGTGCTTGGCGTGTGTGTGTACCTGCGCTATAGAAGAGATCAGTCCTGTCGTTGTCGTTATCGTTATCGTAGAGATATGGTTCAGACTCATCAGCCTGGCGACTTTCGACCATCTCCAGCCACTGGTTGTTATGGAAACGGAACTTCTCTGACTGAATTTTCCTCCCCCACTCTTCATCGTACTCCTGGAAGATGAAGAAAAGTGTAAATAAATTAGAGAACAACCTAAGACAGGAAGCAGTGTTTCTATTTCCTATTAAAAAAATTAACTCGCTCTGATGCGTTACTTTTGTTACTTAAAGGCACAATGACTAGGGTTTTCCTAAAAACAATGTATAGACTCGTACAAAAAGAATCCCTCTCAATCATCACTTGACCAAAAGTGTGTGCCGGTGTCTGTATGTGCAGAGACCCTTCCCTATGCCTGTATTTTCTCATTTTCTTTTCGTTTTGCTGTGTTCAGGACGTTTCTGGACGTTTCTCTGCCCCTCGCCGGCCTCTGCCTCCAGATGTCACTCCTCAGCCTCTTCTCTTCCAGGGCTCTGTTCTGTTCTGGCTCACTAATCGCTGTCACCCTAAGCACGGGAAGCTCCACTAAATTCTCCTGCCTGGACACAAATACTATGCCCATTAGTTGGCTAGACTGAAGATTGCTAAACTCGCTGGCTAGTGTCGTTGTTCCAGGAAGGAGGGGCCAACTTTGAATGTTGCGCTTACAAATCACAACAGGCAAATCCTACTCATTCTGCCCTTAAAGTTGCTACCTCGTACCTGCTACCCAGCAGCAATGTGTGTGTGTTTCACTTACAGCAATAATATCGAGGGTGTTGTCACACACTTTTCTGATCTCAGCATTCTTGTCATGCATCAGATCTATGAGGTAGGCTGGAGCTTCTACAGAGAAGGTTAAAGAAAGAAATTCTTCGAGGGTAGTGGTGTGAGATTTTACAGCGTGAAACCTGTCTCGCCTCAACTTCAGCAAGATTCTCATTCATCTTTAAAGGGGCTGCACTCGAAATACAGGAAAAAAAACATTGGGCTCCACATGGCTCTCACACACCGTTGTTTTTTTACGGCCGCATGAACTAACGTGTACGTGAGGCCGGACTGGCTATCAAAACAAAGAACAGAGAAGCTCAGATTATGAAACACACAGAGGCAGTGTGACGCTATTCTCTGCTGAGGACGCCATCATTCCACTATATCTTACATAGCAAATATTAGTTTACTGCTCTATTAATGTTCTGAATGTCGAGTGCAGTCCCTTTAAATATGAAGTAGACAGATAGCTCTGTGGGAAGGATACGGGTGTCCTTGATGATGACGTCTCGTGTAGCTTGGTGAAACACCATCTGGTAGAAGACGTAGACGATCTGACACACAAACTCATCATCCTCCTGTTGGGCTACATTCAACAAACAGAAGAACATATGGAAAGTATGATATCTCTTAGCAGGTTTCACATTTCATATTGCCTGTGAGCACTATACTACTACTATAGATTTGTTTTGGTTTTTAATATATAGTTATAAATGAGCAGCCTTTTCTATTACCTTAAGGTCATTGGGTTATTGTATTCAAACAAAAGTGAAACAGGTAGGAGAGGGTTTGAGTGTATGTGGAGTACATCTGTACCTTAAGACCTTTACACAAGAGAGCACACTGACATCTGGAAATTTAAAATATCAAAAAAGGTGTGAAAACCTTTATCACTCACTGTTCACCAGTCTAAAACACGACATCTTGAACTAAACCACAGGTGTGTGTGTGCGTGTGTGTGTGTGTGTGTGTGTGTGTTACCATTCAGTAGCTCGATGAGGGCAGGAATAATGCCAGATTTAGCCAACATGGCGGCACAGGCGTCATCCATGGAAACTGTTCCGATCATTATCACCACCTCCAGGATAAGGTCATCCTCCGCTGAGCCTGAGACACACAAACCATGAAAGAAATGAACCTCACGAGGTGAAACTTTATTAAATGTGTGATCAAAACTGTTGTAGTAGAAAATTAGCTGCAGTGAAAAACAGTACTCCAAGTGATGAATGGAGGCTTTTAAAAGAACACACAGAGCACAAGAACTAAACACATTGAACAAAATCTAGTAGTTTTGGTGGCCATTTACTAGAGCCTGACTGAAGGTTGGAAGTGATATTTGAGGTTAATAAAAACCCAATAATGATATGTCAGAGGAGTATTTGGAATCCCTAAGAGTTGTGAGAAAGATACATCTGAGGTAGGATATTTTACACTATAATATTAAACATTAGATTATAGTAATACGATAACAGTACATTCAGAATTTAACTTGGCTGAAAATAAAATATTTTTTTAAATAACTATAAATACAAACACAAATAAAACAATAAACTTGAAGAAAATTGTAATTATATACGTACACTAAAGCCAATTAAAGTTACATCGCTGCCATTTGTGCATACAGTATATGCTACATACATGTATATGCCATTGCAAACATATCTTTTCTAAATGTGTGGCTATACCATAGATAAAGTATATAAGATATAAAGATGGACGACGCGTCTCCACTTCCTCCCATTGTACAAAAGTGAAGCCAAAATATTCCGGATACGGGCGCTGCCATCTTGTAATTTTTGAGCCAAAGTCTGCACGGTAGTGATCGAACGGTGGAGCCGACCAATCACAAGTCAATCACAGCTGTCGATCATGACGTTTTATTCCGTTTTAATTAAATCAAATAAAAAACAAACTTATATAACTATACCAGTTGGGCTATAAAACTGGTACACATTATAATTAAGGGATATTCTGAAGTTCATATATTTGCCTTATGTGTATTCTCTAAATTAATCAGTACCTGGTTTAAGTCTGTCTTTTAGGTAGGGTACCAGGTTGTACTCCTTCAGCACCAACTCCCAGTCCAGGTCAGGGATGGTGAGGTTGGCCAGCGTGCCCAGACACTCCAGAACCCACTCCTCCTCTTCCTCTGCACGGATCTCTGCTGCCAGGTCACCAACATAGTCCTGACACAAATAGAAGAAATCATTCACATCATGACACTAAAACCCTCCAGTAAAATAAAAGACTGCTTCTACTGCTGCACTACCACCACTAACAGTAAAACTAAAGGCTGTTTTATGCTTCTGCGTCGAATCGACCGGCGTACCCCCGCAGACCCCTCTGCGTGGCCGCGAACACCCCTCCGAGCCCTCCGCCGTAGCTCGACCTCCAAAAATGTGTAACTTTGCGTCGAGGCGACAAAGACCGCAAGGACTGTGATTGGTCAACTAGTCCTGTGTGTTGATAGTCGGTGTTTCAAGCAGCCTACTGTGGGGAGTAGCAACATGCTAGTTCACTGACATAAGCTTTGCAAATAAACTCAGACATATTTTGGTTACAGTGACGGGGTTATCCGTTTGTAAAGTGTCTACATGTCAGTAACGTTTTGAAATTAGCACTTCGCCAGCAAGCAGTACTTTGTGGGCAGTTGTACTAAAGTTTGCTTGCTAACATAACATAACATAAACTGGCTGGCAGACACCTCGCAAATAACCGCAGACTTATCACCCCCTAGCGTTATGGCGGTGAAATGCACCGCGATGCAAAGCAACCCCGACGCAGAACTCTGAAAGGGTCACGACGCAGAAGCATAAAACAGCCTTAATACTCATACTTAATACTAAAAAGAACAATACAGCTGTGATTTCCACTCGAGCAGCCTGCCACCTTGTCTCTGGTTATGCTTTGTCGAATGTAGTTGAATGACAATTAGTTGCCGTGTGCTAAGATACTTGTGTGGTAAGACTACCTGGGAGACCGGGCCAGGCTTTAGTTTTAAAAAACGGATGTGTCACACTCAGATTTTGTATTAGATACATCAGGTTTAGGAGTGCCGTATTTCTTGTGTTTGTTTTAAAGTGAAACTAAATAGTGAGGTTTTGTTTCTATGTTTGTTTGTGTAGTTTAGTGATTTAGCTCATATTTTAAAGAGTCCTTGGTTATATTTGTTTCTTTGATTTAAACAGCAATCATGGGCCCTTTTTCCTTTGTAGTTTGTGCACCCGATTTTGTTTTGTTCTTTTCACAAAGAAACATTTTTTTTTTTTTTTACGAAAAACACTTGGTTTTATGTTGCTTCCCTTTTCCTTCAGGAACTGTTTTTGGGAGGTTTTTTTTATTGTGTATTTATAACTCACTATGAACACTGATTTGGTTGGTCCGTCATGTTGTGAGATGTTTCTGATCATCTTCATCAGAAGGCAGTCTTTCATCTTCAGAGCTCTCTTCATGAGCATCTTCAACCCGTTTCCTATGGACAGAGAGACACAAAGAGAGACTCTTGCGCGGTGAAAAAGAAGTATTGTTTTTCCAATAATCACAGATCACTAAAATAAGGTTGTATACAAGACTCAACTCAATAGTACAACACCACCACTGACAGACAATGGAAGATCTACTTGTGGAAAAAGTGTCAGTAGTCTGGAGGAATGTATAGAGTCAGTGAGCCATTATCTGGACATACATAAAATGCAACTCAGATAAATATACCTTCACACATGAGTTGTGCATTCCTCTTGTTTGCAGCCAGGTTGATGCAGATGGAGATGAGCTCAGCTTCGGTTTCCTCCTCACCGTGCTCGTACAGCATTTGCATTAGCTAGACAGACACAAAGACACAAAGAGACACACACACACACACACACACACACACACACACACACACACACACACACACACACACACACAACTTGTGTTGCCAATGTTGAACAACAGATTATATTCCTTAAATTTGTTTACAGTGATTTTCAGTGGATTTTATCATACCTGAGGTATGCAGTCAGTGTAAACAAACATGCCCTTAAAACGGTCGTCGATGCTGATGTGATACAGGATACGCATGGCAACCTGGCGGTTGTTCTCATCACCTGCAGGACAACCAACATCAGTCAAGATATTTATACTCCTCAAATACTGACCACAAATGGCAATTGGAATTGAAAAATAAATCACTACCATCTAACAATATTATGTGAATCAACACCTCGCTAACATGCAGATGTTAAGCAGTATAATGTTTACATCATGTTCACCATCTTACACGTCTTTTAACTATCTTTTTTTTTTTTTTTAAAGATTATTTTTTGGGGGATTTTCAGCCTTTATTTTGACAGGACAGCTGAAGACATGAAAGGGGGGAGAGAGGGGGGAATGACATGCAGCAAAGGGCCGCACGTTAGAGTCGATCCCGGGCCCGCTGCGTCAACGAGTAAACCTCTACATATGGGCGCCTGCTCTACCAACTGAGCTATCCGGGCGCCCCACGTCTTTTAACTATCTTGCGAGTACTGGACACATGTGGCTGGCAAATGTTGATCTGATGATGCCACCTAATTAAAATTCAATTAATTAAAACAATTAATCTGGTGGGGACTTGAATGTCTGCACCAAATTAACTGGCAACTAACCATCCATCTATCCATCTAACAGTTGTTACTCAAAATCACAAATGTCAACCTCATGGTGGCGCTGGAGGAAAGGTCAGAGGATCTCCAAAGTCAGTACTATTCATCCTCTGAGCACCACGGACATACGGTATGTACCGCATTTCATAGCGATCCATCCAACAGATGCCAAAATATTTCACTAAAAGCCCAACATGTCAACCTGCTGGAAAAGTCAGGAGATCACCAAAATAATCAGGATTCATCCTCTGGGGACCATGAATGTCTGTACAAAATGGCATGGCCATCCATTAAGTAGTTTAAAAGATATATCAGTCTGGACCAACATGGTGGACAGACTGACCGGCACTTCTATTCACAAAGCAGCAAGCTTGGCTCTAAACTCAACATTATGGTCTCCGTAGAGGTAGTTATAAATCACATGGCTGTGGTACTGTGGATAAATCACAATGTACTGTACATGCAATATAGACAGTATATATATATGCCACTATGTTAGTGTGCACTGTTACCCAGCAAGGCAGTCAATTTAGGTAACAGTCCAACTTCCACCATCTTGGCTCTGAGTCCAGAGTCAAAGGAGAGGTTGAGCAGCAGACGCAGAGTCAGGTTCAACAGGTCTTCGTGGTCACAGGGAACAAGACGCGCCAATCGTTCCACAGTATCCACCTCAGCCTGCGAATCACAAACACAGAACTTAATGAACTGCCGTTTTTGGCACTTTGCATTGGCTTAATTTATCAGCACCGGAGGTTGCCACTTGAAACACATACATAAAGTGATATTTTAGGTTCTTCCTCTGTCTGCTCGCACCATTAGTCTAACAGAGTACATTCTTACAGTAAGTACATCTCTCACTCACCATGTCATTCTTGTTCTCCAGGAAGATGGACAGTTTTTTGAGGAATGAAACCACCAGGACCAGCAGCTCCTCGTCATCCCGTTCAAGAACTTTGACGAGCAGACCGACAATGTTTTTATTCCTCATCTTCAGCTCCGTCCTTGTGTCCTCAGCAAGGTTCAACAGGAGGTAAAGAGACACTGAGAGACAGTAAAAGGGATAGAAAGAGAGGAAGATATAAGAAACAGGAGAGCTAATATAAGCAATTTCTCATTTGTGGTAGCATTCTTTGGCTACAATTAAAAAGGAATACAAAGCCAAGAAATATTGAATTATACTTTTCATTCAAAAAAGAGAAAGAGAAACATTACTAATGCTGCTTTCACACTAGTGGAGGTAATGTGGTTATGATTAAGCACTACTCTACAAAAGGTGTAAATATGGGTGAGAAAGTCATAATGTATTACTAATGAAATACAAGTTGCTGAGATGTGACAAGGAATGCACTTTTTCTAATTTTTATTTTGCATCAACAGTGCATTTAAAAGGAAGGAATTTGAAAGGCCAATCCACCTCTGAGCAGCTGTTCCTGTTTGGACAGAAGGCCATGGTATTTCCTCACAGCTTTGTCCTGGTCTCTTCTTAGGGAGCCATTCTCTGGTGCTGACTCACGTACACAAATTGAGTGTTAAGGAACGCATGTTTTACACACACAAAGTAAGTCCGGTAAACTATACAGGAGGAGGGTAGACAGCTAATAACGGACAGCCCAAATGTTATAAGCAAATGACAGCAGATAAAAGGATATAAGCCTTGTTTTTCTTGCGCAGCTCCTCACGCCACACATCATGTCTCTTCAGCTCATGCTCCACCACGCTCATACACAACGCACCTATTTTATAATGACTCACCACTCCGTGAAACTGGGCGAAACTGGAGGAGAGGAGAAGAGATGCACTACGTAAAAGGATGAGGTAGAACAGTATGACATGCTTAAGGAATGTGTGTGTGCCATTGTGCCATTGTGTGTGTGTGTGTGTGTTACCTGGAGAAGCAGAAGAAGATGTAAATGATGATGGTAGCAAGCTCGACACTCTGTTTCCAGTCCTCCCTCAATACTCTGGCCAGAGCACCTAAGGCTGCCTCTACACACACACACACACACACACACACACACACACAGACACACACACACACAGACAGACAGACACACACACACACAGACAGACAGACGCACGCACGCACGCACGCACGCACGGAGAGAAGACATCACAAACACACCTTTTGATTGGCTTAATCAGGGAAAAATGTATCATATCTTTAGCTATTAAGTAAAATAATCATGTAAATGTAGGTATGAGCTACTTTGCAAAACATTAGTATAAGCAGAATTAAACTATACCATTGTGTAGCAGCTCCTCCAGGTTATCAGGGTTGCGGGCGAGCTGCAGAATGAGAGCAGAGCCTCTGATCTTCTCTGGGATGCCTTCATAGAGCAGCTCAATATACTCATCCACTCTGGTTATACTGGCTTCCTCATTTAACTACACAGGCAAACAAAACAAAACACAGACACATACTGCTATTAACTAATCACAAGGCATGGAACTATTTCAGTTAGCAATAAACATGAGATTTGAAGCTTGTAGGTTTAAGTCTTTCACCAGCCATGTTGTTAATTAGATTAAATAGACATAAATACATGAAAAGTCATAGATAATTGCATGACACAGAGGCCTTAAATTTGGTGTTGGTCTCAGGTTAGAGAGCTGAAGAACAGTCATGAAAAATACAAAGCAAAATTTGGAGAATGCTGTCTGAGAACTGATATGGCTGTGAGGGAACAAGATACATGAACAAACAGAAGGAAGAGTCAGTCCGTGTTTTATAAGTTGCTACCTCCATTCCTTCAAAGGGAGTCAGCTCCCTAGGTTTCGCCGTTCTTTTCTCTTTCTTCTCCACTGGTGACACAGAAACACAAACAGCCAACATTAAAAACACTACAGTATGTCCTTCAAAATGTGAAAGTCTGCTTAATTCTTTGTATGGTTTATAATTGTATTATATACTGTACATCTACGCATGAATCTTCTCATCATGTATTCAACCCTATGTAACAGGATCTACGTGGCTAATCAATGTACCGGTAAACACAGATTTAACACTCCTCAGATCTGCCATCCCTCTGCGTCTTTACATGTTTAATGTTTTTGAAATGTCTGCAGCCTGCTGAATTTCTTAAAATTAGCTTAACATTGGAATGTCTATGTTGAGCAATGTTTATATTAGATAGATAGATAGAGTCTGGCCTAAGTATAGTGCCAGACTACATGCTTGAAATAAATTAAAGTTGGTTATCAAATTTTGATGGTGAAAATTAGGATGAAAATAACAGCAAGGGTGTAAAAACAATGACATGACTGACTTTTGCCCTCCACGGGGGATGATTTCCTGTTCTGCAAGTAGTAGAGGAGCTGCTCCACCTGGGGCAAACGGGAAGAAGGGATGAGTTTACACTCCTCCACCACTTTCCTGGCCAAAGCTCCCACATCTGTACTAGGAGAAAGACTTTTCACTCGGATACTGGAGGGAGAAAGAGAGGACAAAGAGAAGGGTGACTGACAGAGGCTGGTTGACTTCATCCATTTACACAGATTTAAAACGGGTTTATAAGAACGCAGGCTTGAGTAAGTGAATTTTTTACTTAACTTGCATACGTGCAAAATAATTTAAGACCATTGCAAAGACTGATTGACATCTGAAAAACTAGCATGTTACTGATTAAACACATCTGATGACAGTTTAAAGGTTGCGTTTAAAAAAAAAATGCAAATTGTACTATTACTTTTTTCAGTATTTATCTAAGGATGGGCATGTGGTGTAATGAAACTCGTAAATACTCAATGAAAAACAAGACCTCTTCCAACAGAATTTCAGGCTTTCTTAGAGATTTTAAGAACCAGCTGATGTCATATTTGTGGAGAAGTTTGTATAACACTGGTCCATACCATTTTAGCATACCAAACAAATGACTGATAATATGGCTAGCTACTACTATCCAGATGGGTAAAAGTAACGCAATGGTGATTTCAAAGAACAGCCTGAATAAAACTAATCCAATTCAATAAAAATAAATGAGAAGAGGTAGAGAACAATTGAAATCTAGAGGGAAGGAAGATAATACCAAGATAAAAATGATCTGTAAAAGT
The DNA here is from genome assembly GCF_008315115.2 of Sander lucioperca. Classification (NCBI taxonomy): domain Eukaryota; kingdom Metazoa; phylum Chordata; class Actinopteri; order Perciformes; family Percidae; genus Sander; species Sander lucioperca. Next base: position 22,356,315 of record NC_050181.1, read on the forward strand.
TCATAATTTCATTTCAATTTAAGTAGAGAAAGAAGAAGCAATGGAAAAATAGCCAGACAGGCAATGGGAAAGAATAAAGAATAAGAGTCCTGTGAATAAAATCAACAGTCCACTCACATTTTTTGTCCCTCCTTTCGTTCGCCCAGCACATGACCTCCACCCTCTCCCAGTATAGACGCTTCCACCTCATAGTGGACCACAAGGGCCTTCTCTGTGGGATGGACATCTAAACTGCCAGCAGTCACTTTGCTTTGGGTGAGAATGAACAGACAGTTAAGAAAACAATAACTCAAACATCTTTGTTCCACAACATTGTTAAGCAGTGAATCATTCTAAATACATATTAAATGACCCTTGCACTTAAGTTTCGAATCAATGTATTCCACTATAAATGAGTAAGGTGAAGTCAATGTCTCTCAAGAACATTACTTTAAGCCATCAAATGTGTCTCCATTTCCACATTTCAAACATATCATAGCTGAGACGTTTACATCATAGTACCTGTTTCACTGAATTTTGATGACTTATGTAGCAAATAAGAAAACAGATACACAAGAGAAATTGATATATCAGTATATAACGTTACTGTTTGGTTGATGACAGTAACATTAAAACACTCTGACTTGTCGTTAACATTTAACCATGCACCAAAACAATAACGTTATAAGAAGACACGCCCAGACAGCGACGGGTTAACGGGCTAACACATGTTTCCATAAAGGGCTAGACAGATTAGCTAAACTCACAGTGTCAACTAACACGGTAAACCAATTCAACATAAGACAGCTGATTTGCTATTCAAGTGTATCGGTCATCGTTTCACAGTAGCTTCTAGCTATGTTAGCATAGATATCCCAGCACCCTTTATTGAGGGAATGCAATGCCAAACCCCGTTTAACATTATGTCGATCGAATGACAATGTGTTTACCAGCGAAACTATAGGTATTTTGAAAAAAATTAAATACATTTTTATTTTGTCATGTTCTTGTGGTGGATTCGGCACTGTGGGAATTCACCACTCAATACAGTTTGGCTCTTTGTACTGATTTACACAGATAAGCTAGCTACTTGATTACTATGAGTTAGCGTTATCTTCCACGAAGCGAGCCCCGGTTGAAAAATGCGAGATTTTACAACAGTTCTTGTTTTATCTGTGGATTACATATATGCCGAATTTATTGGTGGGTCATAATGGTTTACAAAAACGTATAAGACATCTTACACTTGGTAGTCGATTCGACAGGTGAGCAAGAAAACATGAAATTGCCCGACGTTTGACCAGTAATTGGTGTGAGCTCTTCATGCAATAGAGCCACACGCATCAAGGCTAACAAGATACAGTGGGTTTTCAATAACATCTGACATAAGTTATGTGCTTGTTAAACGTCTATAGTGACTGCTAACGCAGTATGCTGTAATTTGTAATTATATTAATATGCAAGAGACATTGTAGTAAGGTTACGTTAGCTAGCTAACATTGCTTTTCCCCAAAAACAATATTTAACGTTAAAATCATGTTAGCTTTGTAAAGTCTTACCGTTTAAGGTAGCGCGCGTCATCCTGCATCTTCTTCAGATTTAATGTTTCAGATTTCAAATTAACTAAATAGCTCGATTACATTTAATTGATACCCCAAATCACGACCATAGAAATCCTTTTGCTGATAGCTAGCACCACTGTCAACAGCAGAGCGGACTACAAACATGGGGTTCTTTTTCCTGTAGGTTGTGATTTTTTTTCCCTAAGTCAAGACTATCAGGCAGCCTTTATTATTGAGCTGCGTACAAATACTGCCTCAGTTAAAAAGATTGGCATTAGATAGTAACCAAAATCTTGACCATAACACTTGATCATCTATAAATTCAACACCGTTTGGAGGTTCAGATGCAGCAATTGCCTGAAAGGCTGAACTCGGGGGGAATTTGCTCCTAAATGGTGAGAACGTAAACCAGGGCCAAAGATCATCTAGCTATACCAAACTAAACCGCCTCTGCTAGTACTAATGAATGGAAAACAATTCTATATTTATCTTTACTATTATGATCGTCCAAATGACGTTTTCTGTTTTCATTAACTCATCATGCACAATCAGTAATGGGCCTGTTTTATTGCGCTAGGATAGAATTTAGAGGGCTTTTATTATTTATAATATAAAGAGGACTTGTATTGGAAATCGGCTTTGGCTATAAATACTGCTGTTGCAACTATCGGCTTTACCTGGGCTTTTCCCCTACAATTACTGAAATCAATGTTTTAGTTTTGCTTAATGAAAATAAGGGCACATCTGATGACCATGTTGTCTTCATTTATTCTTACAGATTTGAGTCATGTCACTCCAATTCAGAATTTCAGATTCACATTCACATCATATAGTTTGAAAGGTGGTGATTTGATAGTGATTGCCAACAGGCCCGTCATTAGAAATTATGGACAGGGGAACCATTTCTTTCCCAAATAGGGCCCCTCGTCCACACCCACTTCAGCACCACAACCTTTGCATTCATCTGTACTGTACCCTTTGACCTTCCCAATGATTGCCAGTGTTGTCATTTACACGTGAATAGTTAGATATTAGTAAAATAGTGCCATTTACCAAATAAGAATACATTTAGGGTTAAGTTAGGTTAATTCATTGTTTTGCTGACTTCACATGCCATAAATTTTAAGAAAGATGCACAATGGCTAGAACTAAGAAACTTCTCCAAATGTTGTCCGTGGTAATATTAATAATAAAGTTGGCCTGGTAGATACACACTCCTTCATCATGATTACATTTTGCCCCACAAACACTATGTACTATTGTGGTAAGTAAATATATATTGCCGCATAGAAATACTGCCAGAATTGACCTGCTGAAGATCTGTATTGAAATAGTGATTATGATCATAAGATACAGATATACTGTAGATACAGATGTGTTTTTTGCAGTCCAATGTACAATGTTACACAGACAGACACAGGGTGCTTTGGTAAAGTCATCTTTTATTGGAGAGCTATGATATGACTGCAAAGCAGTATTTAGGCACAGACTATCTCACACCATGTCCTTTACATTAAACTGCTTCTAAATACAATCAGCATTTAGTGTGTGCTGGTTGATTTTTACTATTGTGTAGCTAAATGTTTTCTTAACTCATGACTGCAACACTGTCCCCACTGTTTTCCTCCACTTCTTTCTTCAGCTCTGCTTTTTTTTTTACCTTTACTGGTATACCCCCTTTTCCTTTTTCCTCGTTCTCTGCTTTTATCCACTCTCCTCCACTGCAGTTAATCTTTTTCTCCCCTTCTCTCAAAGATCATCATTTTCTCTTTCTTTCTTTAACTATTCCACGTCCTCTCCCTCGTCCTCATCATCAGCACATGCTGTGCACTCCTTCTCAGGTAACAGGCCATATTCATTGAGAAACCCCTCCACATCTGTTGCGAAGAAGTCTTCATTGAAGTGTTTGGTAACGGCCAGGAAATTACCAAGTAACTCGCCAGCTTTGTACACCAGCAGGGCAGGAAGAACCTGGAAGAATATGAATGGGAATCACAATGTACCTGTAGGCTGTCTCTGAGTTTGATCATTTAATACTGACAGTGACACTGGTTTTAATATAGTCAGTTCTCCCCATCTTATAACAATAATATATATTAAAAAAGAAATGCAGTTAATTATTCAAGTATTGGTCTTTCTAGTGCCACATGCACACCACATGGACAATTGCTGTTCATGGGAGGGGTTTAACAGTCAATTATCCTCTCATAACCTCAAAGTTCTTGATAGCAGTGTGACTAAAATCTCTATAACTATCACTATTAGAAATTATACTGTAACCAAATGTCCCAATGGGGATTATTGTAATTCAATCAATTCTAGTCTAGCCTCTTTTTTTTTTACACATATTGTTTTGGGCATTTTAGCCTTTAATAGACTGTACAGCTGTAGATAGTAAAGGGGGAGAGAGAGAGGGGGAAGACATGTCGCAAATGGCCGCAGGTCGGACCCTGAGCCGCTGCGTCGAGGACTGAGCCTCTGCATATGGGCGCCCGCTCTACCAGGTGAGCTACCCAGGCGCCCAATTCTAGTCTAGTCTATGAATAATAATATTACCATCATCATTTTCATTGCCATTTTTGTTTTTAAAGTTTACCAACCTCAGGGGTGAAGCGCTCAGAAGCGCCTGTTCCCACAGCATCAATACGACAAAATTTAATGCTGGGGTACTCCGAAGCCAGACAGTCCAGACATGAGTTCAACTGTTCACAGCCTGACAAAGGACAAATAATACATGCATAACTATGAGCAAACAGCACTGTAGTGAACCATCCCGTGGCAATACATAGACATTTCTGGAGTATATGTAGAATGTTAGTTGATCAATGAGAATATACTGTAGTTATAAAATGAGCCAATGAGCTGAGACTTAAACACACAATAAAAAAAGAACCACCTTTGACACCGTGCTGGTAGATGTGGACCACCACTTGAGTCAATCGATGTTCCTTCTCTATGACTTCCAGGAAGGCTTCTCCAGTCTCAAGCTCGTAGACTTCTTGAAATGTAGGACCAAAGCTCAGGCGCTCGTGCATTTCCTGCATACACTGTTTTCTGTAGCGTTTCAGGCAATGTTCATCCTCTTCATGGATCATTTCATACTCCCGAACACTCATCTAGAGGTAAGAAAATATATGTTACTGCTTCACTTCTTTTTGTTACATACAAAAGTATTCTTTTGGAAGACATTTTTGTCCAAAGCGACATACAAATGAGGTACAATCCAAGTCACAGTAAAAAATGTTGTGTACAGCATGATTTTCTTTGTGTCCGTCTTCCTGTAAGTGGACGGATGCCCGAGTCTGATTTTGATTCTCTTTCTCTGTACATATTTCTTTTTTGTTGGCACACATCTGCGCAATTGTGGTTGAGTCTATGGTCATCCTCTAACTATAAAATCTGTCAATAGTATGATTTCCTGTGTGTGAGGTTCGGGGAGTGTCTCAATCCACCTTTCTGTGGAATCTCTCCTTGTCATCCTCTCCTGGACTGGACATTTGTCTGAGCAGCTCTCTCTTGCTTTGAGGGACAGTCTGATCCACACTGTCCAACTTAAACCTTCGCCAGTCATTAATTACACCTTTTGGACCTAGAGATACACAGAAATGCCCACAAAATGCTTTATATTACTTTATTTAGGCACTTAAAATACTATACTAAAATATAACGTACAGTTGAAACTGCATTAAAGTCAGTAACACCATCAAGTGCACATGAATCAATGACTTTATAAAGACCTTTTATAGACACAACATTCATTGGTTTTGAGCCAGAATGGTACAGCTGTTCTGACGATTTACAAGTTCCAAATCGCATACCTTTTTAAAATTACTTTTAGTATGTACTGCAGCTGCCCTTACAAAGTACATACTGTTAGATGCAGCATGCATACAATCGGGACATACTACTTCTTTATAACATTGCGCCTTGAACTTCCACCCTCTTGCTGATATATGTTGCGCAAAGGATTGTTGGGTCAGAACAGCCTGAGAAGCATGCTGGCTTGCATAAAAAGTCAATGTAAAAATCCAACCATGTACAATAGGATATATATAAATATGTTTTTTCGGCATGCAGCACTGCATTCGACATACTAGGTATTGGGTATCTTTTTTGGGCAAATTAAATAGTATAGTAGTATAGGTATTGGAACGTATGGTATGTCTCTGACCTGTGTGATTGGCAGGCAACTCCTCTTCTTCCTGGGTGGAGCCAGACATCTTGCTAGCGGTCTGCAATACAGAGAACACACAAACCGGATAACCTTACCAGGCCTATACAGAGAGTAGGTGAGGTGATGTGCTCTTTGAAATCCATGTTACAAGTCCACCTTAACTACAACTCTTGCATTCAGCCTCCTTTTTCTTATGCTAAACAGCTATTTTGTAGATATTTATTTCTTTCTATTTTTTTCTATTTCTGTTTTAATTATTTATTTCTTATTGGTGTTATATGTTGTTTGTGTATGTATGCACCATTCACCAAGGCAAATTCCACGTGCAACTAACCCTTTTCTGATTTTCTGAATGCCCGGTTGAAATAAAACAGAATTATCATGTATTTCCTAATTCATGACCGTGCTGCTTCTTTAGTAAATCGTTGGCTTAGTGTGTGGGAGTTCACCACTTTATTATCTGATCTCATTCTCCTTTGCACCTGCCTACAGTTGTGCGTTTGATTTTAAACATTTTTGGAGCTCAACTGCATGATATATGGATAATTTATGTTTCCCTGGTATCACTTTACAAAATAAAAGTTGAGCTGGACTTAGAACATATGCTGTTGTTTACCTCCAATGTGTTGGATGTTGATAATGTTCCCCTTCACTTCATTGTGAAATTGATACAGAACTATCTTTTTATAATTTTACATGACATTGTCTACATATTGCCAAAGGAAAAGAACATCCAGGAATGCACCTGCATTGTTCATTGAGAATTGTTTTAGGGTAAAAAAAGACACTGACTTAGTCTGGACCGAAGGCCAAAATAGTGAGGAAATGATTATTTCTAATTCAGCCATTTTAGTGTGAACATAGCCATGACAGCCAACACTTTGACACATCCAAACCTAACTATCTGCAACATTTTGCATGTGCATGGATCCATGCAGTTGGACACATTGTTATCACAACCACTTACTGTGAGACAAGCTGAAGTGTACTTATCAGATTATGCTGAGATTAACAGGTCTGACTATACATATGCCTAGGACATCTTATTTTATATGTGCGTGTGTGATATGGCTAAGCCTGTCATTAAGTTTTCATTCACCAACAAGTTTTATTGTTCATTGCTGTGATCCTGAAAGTTTAAGATTAACTTCTTGTGACAGACTCATTTTTTTTTACTCACATTAAATAGTTATTGTGCTAATATACAGCTGAGCTGTCAATAACAAGAGGGGGCTAATTAACACTAGTCATAAAACTAATAATGCCCTTTAGTCTAAGGCAGCTAATTCCTTCATGTTATCAAGGCAAAATTAATAAACTGAATTGCAGTTGCAAGTGGACTTTAACCCTCAATGGTTTTAATCATGGCACAACTTGATTTTAGAAGTAAAAACACGTTATACTACATGCATATGCATAAGCAAATGATTTGACTTAAGCAATAGTTATGTTAGCGAATGCAAATGGATGTAAGCATATATATATCACTGCTACTATAATGCTGCTAAGGAAAAAATACACACTTCTGGGCAATCGGACAATGATGGCATACTACAACAATAAATATAAACAGAAAATATCTTAATGTGAATTTCTTGCAAGCAAATTGACCAAGACAGTCACGTGACGTGTATAAAATATCAATCTCTAACACAAGCATTTTAGTGTATAGAAACTATACCTGTAGCAGAACTCAGAATATGATATAGTACTAGACACCCTAACCATGTTGTACAAATATCTGCAAGGTACCTGACTAAAAAGCCAGAAATTCTTACCTTTGGGTCTTGAGCGAGAACTGGTGTGTGTCAGTTTCTTAAAGCCTATTCGGTTTTTTTTTCAATCTTATTCTTATTGTTGTATCTATTTATGTTCTGAGTAGTGTGTCCACATCTAGAGGACTGACAGGAGAGAGGGGGTGGGGAGAGAGATGAGGGAATAAGCTTTATCTTCGACATCATCATCATCATCACTGTCACTGTAATATGATGTTGTCTAATATGATTATGTTTAATACTAGACTCAGTGTTACGGACTAACGACAGCAAAGTAGACACAAGAGACTTTTTTAACTTCAAATTTGCAAGTATAAATATTGGTGAAATAATTATTTAGTTGCCCAACGTGACATCATGACTTCGCCCCAACATACACGCCACTTTCTAAAGCCAAGAGGCGTGTTATCTGTACGCATTTTGAGCTATCCGCGTGTGTGTCTACGACGTATACAGCGGACAGGTTGCAGACTGATCTCAATAAGTGCTGTATGTATGACACGCCAATTCGTATGCCATTTTGGCGTGTTATCAAGACGCATAATCGCTTTGGGTTTAGGAAAACAATAACGGGACGGTTGGGTTTGGGAAAACAATAACAGGGTTGGGTTTAGGAAAAGAAGAAAGTGACGGTTGGGTTTAGAAAACGTGACACGCGGGACACAATCGCCGGTCTCCTGGGTGAAAGTCCTGTGTTGTTTGACCCATCCACCACCCGAACCAATCTCCCTATGCGGATTTTCGGGCTTTCATACTACTCGCTACGGCGTAAATTCACACACAATCACAAGGTAATGTAAGTCAATGGAGGCCAAACAGCGTTGATAAACATGCTAAAAAGCGATTATGCGAGTCAGTTGCCAGGTTTACATTTTGAGATCTAATCCGTCACCCACCTCAAATATTAATGCATTATAGATATGTGGATAGTTACGCATTTAGAAATTGGCAGCTGATGTCAGTTTCGTCAGTCCATTTTCTTTCCATTCTCACTTTCCTAGGTCTGGGTGCTGGTAGGGACCAGGGGTTGATGTATAGACTGTATAAGTGAATTGTGCAATTTCATCGCCCCCTGGTAGCAGCTAATGGGACATGGGCGCCAAACAAAAAATTAAACTACATGTCAAATACAGTGACAGAGACAGTGCTGTCTTTTTTTTTTTTTTGACTAAAGGCAAACTCTAAAGGCAGACTGTAAATGATGACTTGCTTCCTTCAATGATGTAGCAGAGGTATACAAAATAGTATCATCTGCATAAAAATGAGCCTTTGTTTGATTCAGATCCACACCTAAATTATTTATATAAATAGAAAATAAAAGAGGACCCAAAACTGATCCTTGAGGGATACCCATTTTTACTTCTAGCAAGGATGAGGTACAGGAGTTCTACCACTCAGGTAATTAGAAAACCAATTTAGCACAGTGCTACTAAAACCTATGCTTTGCAATCTTTGCAGAAGAAGATGATGGTCAACGAAGTCGAATGCTTTAGATAAGTCAATGAATAGAGCAGCACAAGACTTTTTGTTATCTAAAGCATTAACAATATCATTTGTAACAGAGGTTACAGCCGTAATACAACAAGTGTTATAGTCAATGCAATTAATTTACTGTACAATAAAAAATGTATACTTTATTATACCCAGAAATAGCACCTGTATCATCACTGTATCAATGAACAAGTGGGATTGTAGTGATGTTAACATGGGTACCTCTCAGCTGACAAATGCCTCACAGATGCCACCTGGTAGTTGCTGGTGCACACTACAACATGTCCTGGGAATGAAAAGTAAAATACCTTAAAAACATCTCTGCTGGCAGTTACAGTGCAGAAACCTAATTAAAACTGAAAGAGCCATTCTGAGTTTTTATCTCTAATTAATGTAGACAGAGGCATTAATATACAATGAGTAGGGGTGTGCAAAAAAATTGATTCACATTCGTATCGCGATTCAAGCTCTACCGATTCAAAATCGATTCATAGAATTCAAAAAATTGATTCATATTTTTATTATTTTTTTAAATTGTATGTCTCCTGGGAAAAGTAACTACATTCACATACTGTGAATCGTTTTTTTTAATCGAGAATCGTTTGTGAATCGAAAATCGATTTTGAATCGAATCTTGAGCCTAAAAATCAATATCGAATCGAATTGTAACAATGAGGATTAGAAAAGAAATATTGCTTGGTTTTTTCCGATACCGCTTAAACCATATTTTTAAAACGGTGCCGGTGCCTGAATCAATACTTAAAAAAAGAAAAGAAGAGCACAAAACGTTGTGACATTAAAGAACGGCTTGTAGAGACGCACCGATTACAATTCTCTAGGCCGATTCTTCATTGAGTTTGACCTTCTAATACCGATTTCAGCGGATTTCAATTTTTCTAACCACTTTACAGCACACACAAATATTTATGTTCTATCTTTTCTTTAATAGAACATTTTACATTTTGCATAGAACATTTTTTGAACAGATAATCGATTGCTTGAGAACCTTCCTGCTGTGAGGACACAGTGGTAACCATTGGGCCACCATGCTGCCCAAAACACCTCGTCCCTGGGTGGGCTCGAACCACCATCCTTTCGGTTAACAGCCGAACGCGCTAACCAATTGCGCCACAGAGACTACGATGATCTGTCAGTGTGTCCGATTTTTTTTTTTTTTTTTTTTTTTTTCAAACAGCAGTCGACACCAATGTTGTTTTTTGCAAATTTCAAACAAATCCAACATGTATTAATCAGTCGCGCCAAGATTTTGCGGCATTTTCTTTAGTTAGTTGCGGCTTAAAATGCCTGATTTTGCGGCAGCTTTTGTAAAAAAAACAAAACAAAAAAAAATGTCTTTTGTATTTTTGTTTCAATGAAATTGCGAGAGACAGTAAAAATTGCAAAAACTTGCTATTTTAAAAAAAATACTTCTTTAAAAATAAACGGATACTTGTTTCAGGGAGAATAAAAGATCTGAGCCAGTGCCTTGCTCAAGGGCACTGACTGGAGAACCTAGTACATGAAACCGGAGCACACGGAGGAAACACACGCAAACATGGGGAGAATATACAAACTCCACACAGAAAGGACCAGAACCAGAACCTTCCTGCTGTGAGGCCACAGTGCTAACCATTGGGCCACCATGCTGCCCAAAACCACTCGTCCCTGTATAGACTGTATAAGTGAATTGTGCAATTTCATCACCCCCTGGTAGTAGGCTGTAGGTATAAATCCCACACACTCTATGTTGGCCAATGGGACATGGGCGCCAAACAAAAAATTAAACTACATGTCAAATACATTTTTCTCAAAGATGGTTTTTGTCCCTTCAGGTATTTCTTATCACGCTGTTTGTTCAAGATTTAGCTATAAAAACGGGTTAAAACGTCATGATTGACAGCTGTGATTGACCCGCGATTGGTTGGGTGGGTGTATGGGCGGGACTTCGCTACCGCAGCTCCACCGCCAGATCACAACTGCACAGACTCTGGCTCTAAAATCACAAGACGGCAGCGCCCGTATCCAGGATATTTTGGCTTCACTTTTGTACACTTTTTTTTTTCTCCTTCAATTAATTTATTGAAAGCATTTGACATTGACATTAACATGTTTTAATTATGTAAAGACATGTTCAAGGAGTTCAGATAGCGCCTGTATCAGGGCCATATTTAGTTCAATGTTTTATATGTCATTATTTTTGGTAGCCTACTGTACTTAAATGGCCAGTATGTACTTTATTTTCTTTATTCATTGAAGCCTCTGTGTTTACAGGCTTGTGGTGATGCGCAATGTGCTATAAGTGCCAAAAAAATCTATGTTTGGTACTGCCAATTTGTTTTGTTTTGTCACGGTTCATGTGTGCAATAAACATTACACTTCGTGAGAAAAAAATCGTGGCATAGAATCGTGATATCAATTCTAAGCTAAAGAATCGTGATTCATATTTTTCCCCGAATCGTGCAGGCCTAGTGGAGACGCATCACCCAACTTTGTATACAGTCTATGGTAGGGACAGGCTGAGGAATGTGGACTTAAAATGCTTGTTTCCAGCCTGGTCCTCCCATAGATGGTCCTAGGAGGCTCCCTCTGTGTTATAAGCATCCAGGGTGAAAATGTGTGTAGAAAGAGGCCCAGTGGTGCAATCAGTAAGTTAGGAGTCACGTTGGATGGATGGAAGATTCCAGTCCGGCAGCAATGGGTGAATCAAACTTGTTCCTCACAGGCCTGGGAAATAGAAAGCATTGAAGAGTGACAAACATCTTGATAAACTTGCAACATACAGGGGCAGGCTCTCAAAGTCATTGCAGGAATATTATGTGGTTGGCCACTTAAAATCCTGCAGTTTTTTTTCCACATAATCCAAATGATTCCTGGAGACACAATAACATGTATTATTACTAATGAGCTTTTACTATCATTCAACCTTTATTTAACCAGGAAAAGTCCCATTGAGTTACAATAACTCTTCTCCCAGGGAGTCCTGGCCAAGACCGGCGGCAAAAAGTTTCAAAATACATAAAAGACAGGACAAAGGTTACATACTACACCACACATCTCTATACATACACTATACTTAAGCTAATACAGACATACAACTTAAATGGCACCTAGTTAAAAGCAATCACACTGTTCAGTCAGAGTTGACCTTAAAAGGTTTTTAAAAGTATTGAAAGGTGGAAGTGATTCTAGATTTAAGGTGTTTTGGAGTTCATTCCAGACATTTGGTGCATATGATGAGAAAGCTGTTTTACCAAGTTCTGTTCTTGTTGATGGAATAATTAATAGGTTTTTTTTTTGACGACCATGTCCTGTAAGCACTATTATGGTAAGTAAGCACATTTGAAATGTAGAGGGGTAATTTACCCATTATTGCTTTAGCAGTGAAAATCAATAAATGGAATTTCCTCCAGAGGGAGAATGCAGTGGTGAGTCCTGGCTGCTGCACCTGTAATGAAACACAAGGTTGAGTGGTATAGTACATCTAGTTAAAAAAAAACAACTAAGTAGAGTGCATATAAATTAGATCACCATAATCCAACACCAGTGTTGGGAACGTTACTTTAAAAAAGTAATTAGTTATAGTTACTCACTACTTGTTCCAAAAAGTAACTGAGTTAGTAACTGAATTACTCTATGATAAAAGTAACTCGTTACCAGGGAAAGTAACTATTTGCGTTACTGTTAAAAAAAAAGTTGCTATATGTCAAAGAATTTGGATTTTTTTTGAGCAGTTTTTTTGTTGTGAGGCAGAAAGATCTAGCTTTGCTGCTTGGAGGACTTTGCTCCGAGTCCTTCTTTGCTAGTGGACGGCGAGCTATCCTCTGTGGTGGAGGTATCGCTGTTTTTGGCCACTAGCTTTGTAGATGCGTGTGTCGTTGTGAGATGCTTCATTAAATTAGAGTTGCTTACAACAGATGTCGACAAAGTCTTCGTTCCTGGACATAATATACACATTACATGCACGTTCTTGCCTTTGACCACAATGAATTTGAAGTAGTGCTTATATCTCCACCTTGAAAATGCCAACTTTTTATCGGATTGCTCCTGACTCGCTATCTCTGCTGCTTCATCGAATCTCTGTTTAGCTGTTGTGTGTGTGTGTGTGTGTGTGTGTGTGTGTGTGGCGCGTGTGCTGGCATGTGTGTAAAAACACTGGCTCTGATTGGCTACCATGAAACATGACTCTGACTTAGCCAATCATAATCGCTTACCTCGTTATTAACCCACCTCCTCACTAGCTGTGAGCCAGGGGTGCGTTTGGATTACACAGTTTATTCAATCAATGCATAGTAACGCACCGCATTTAATGTCCAGTAACGTTAACGGCGTTGTAACGACGGGAAAAGTAATTAGTTAGATTACCCCGTTACTGAAAAAATAACGTTGTTACCTAACGCCGTTCTTTTAAACGGCGTTATTCCAAACACTGTCCAACACTGATAAGAATGTACTCTGCACCAACCTTTTCCTTGCTGAATAAGGAAAGCACTTCTTTAATCTAAAATAAAAACCTAACTTGGGTCTGAGTTTTTTTAAAAGGCTGTCACTATGGACCCCAAAAGACAATTTATCATCCAACCAAATACCTAGGTATTTGTAGGAAGTTACTCTCTCTATTGGAGTACCACTTTGTGTTGAAATAGTGAAATCTATAAGAGAATGTGAACGTGTAAAAACCATTGATTTTGTTTTTTTAGCATTTAATACCAACGTTAATCCTACCAGAGATTAGAAGATAGGTGCTTCTCTTCAGGGACTGGAAGCTCTGTTAACTTCCACTGGACTGTTTGCACAACCTGCATAGAAGCACACCGAAATGTGTTCCTCCAGGCATCACTTGTTTTCAGTAGGAAGCATCTACACAGTGCTGTCTTTTTTTTTTTTTTACTAAAGGCAAACTCTAAAGGCAGACTGTAAATGATGACTTGCTTCCTTCAATGATGTAGCAGAGGTATACAAAATAGTATCATCTGCATAAAAATGAGCCTTTGTTTGATTCAGATCCACACCTAAATTATTTATATAAATAGAAAATAAAAGAGGACCCAAAACTGATCCTTGAGGGATACCCATTTTTACTTCTAGCAAGGATGAGGTACAGTTATCTAATGCCACACACTGAGTTCTACCACTCAGGTAATTAGAAAACCAATTTAGCACAGTGCTACTAAAACCTATGCTTTGCAATCTTTGCAGAAGAAGATGATGGTCAACGAAGTCGAATGCTTTAGATAAGTCAATGAATAGAGCAGCACAAGACTTTTTGTTATCTAAAGCATTAACAATATCATTTGTAACAGAGGTTACAGCCGTAATACAACAAGTGTTATAGTCAATGCAATTAATTTACTGTACAATAAAAAATGTATACTTTATTATACCCAGAAATAGCACCTGTATCATCACTGTATCAATGAACAAGTGGGATTGTAGTGATGTTAACATGGGTACCTCTCAGCTGACAAATGCCTCACAGATGCCACCTGGTAGTTGCTGGTGCACACTACAACATGTCCTGGGAATGAAAAGTAAAATACCTTAAAAACATCTCTGCTGGCAGTTACAGTGCAGAAACCTAATTAAAACTGAAAGAGCCATTCTGAGTTTTTATCTCTAATTAATGTAGACAGAGGCATTAATATACAATGAGTAGGGGTGTGCAAAAAAATTGATTCACATTCGTATCGCGATTCAAGCTCTACCGATTCAAAATCGATTCATAGAATTCAAAAAATTGATTCATATTTTTATTATTTTTTTAAATTGTATGTCTCCTGGGAAAAGTAACTACATTCACATACTGTGAATCGTTTTTTTTAATCGAGAATCGTTTGTGAATCGAAAATCGATTTTGAATCGAATCTTGAGCCTAAAAATCAATATCGAATCGAATTGTAACAACGAGGATTAGAAAAGAAATATTGCTTGGTTTTTTCCGATACCGCTTAAACCATATTTTTAAAACGGTGCCGGTGCCTGAATCAATACTTAAAAAAAGAAAAGAAGAGCACAAAACGTTGTGACATTAAAGAACGGCTTGTAGAGACGCACCGATTACAATTCTCTAGGCCGATTCTTCATTGAGTTTGACCTTCTGATACCGATTTCAGCGGATTTCAATTTTTCTAACCACTTTACAGCACACACAAATATTTATGTTCTATCTTTTCTTTAATAGAACATTTTACATTTTGCATAGAACATTTTTTGAACAGATAATCGATTGCTTGAGAACCTTCCTGCTGTGAGGACACAGTGGTAACCATTGGTCCACCATGCTGCCCAAAACACCTCGTCCCTGGGTGGGCTCGAACCACCATCCTTTCGGTTAACAGCCGAACGCGCTAACCAATTGCGCCACAGAGACTACAATAACCTGTCAGTGTGTTCACATTTTAAATACAGCAGTTGACACCAGCATTGTTTTTTTTGTTTTTTTACAAATTTCCCTCAAATCCAACATGTATTAATCAGCCCACGATAATCTGTCAGTGTGTCCGATTTTTTTTTTTTTTTTTTTTTCTTTTTCAAACAGCAGTCGACACCAATGTTGTTTTTTGCAAATTTCAAACAAATCCAACATGTATTAATCAGTCGCGCCAAGATTTTGCGGCATTTTCTTTAGTTAGTTGCAGCTTAAAATGCCTGATTTTGCGGCAGCTTTTGTAAAAAAAACAAAAAAAAAAAAAATGTCTTTTGTATTTTTGTTTCAATGAAATTGCGAGAGACAGTAAAAATTGCTAAAAGTTGCTATTATAAAAAAAAAACTTCTTTAAAAATAAACGGATACTTGTTTCAGGGAGAATAAAAGATCTGAGCCAGTGCCTTGCTCAAGGGCACTGACTGGAGAACCTAGTACATGAAACCGGAGCACACGGAGGAAACACACGCAAACATGGGGAGAATATACAAACTCCACACAGAAAGGACCAGAACCAGAACCTTCCTGCTGTGAGGCCACAGTGCTAACCATTGGGCCACCATGCTGCCCAAAACCACTCGTCCCTGTATAGACTGTATAAGTGAATTGTGCAATCTTGAGCCTAAAAATCAATATCGAATCGAATTGTAACAATGAGGATTAGAAAAGAAATATTGCTTGGTTTTTTCCGATACCGCTTAAACCATATTTTTAAAACGGTGCCGGTGCCTGAACCAATACTTAAAAAAAGAAAAGAAGAGCACAAAACGTTGTGACATTAAAGAACGGCTTGTAGAGACGCACCGATTACAATTCTCTAGGCCGATTCTTCATTGAGTTTGACCTTCCGATACCGATTTTGGCGGATTTCATTTTTTCTAACCACTTTACAGCACACACAAATATTTATGTTCTATCTTTTCTTGAATAGAACATTTTACATTTTGCATAGAACATTTTTTGAACAGATAATCGATTGCTTGAGAACCTTCCTGCTGTGAGGACACAGTGGTAACCATTGGGCCACCATGCTGCCCAAAACCACTCGTCCCTGGGTGGGCTCGAACCACCATCCTTTCGGTTAACAGCCGAACGCGCTAACCAATTGCGCCACAGAGACTACAATAACCTGTCAGTGTGTTCACATTTTTTTTTTTTTTTTTTTTTTTTTTTAAATACAGCAGTTGACACCAGCATTGTTTTTTTAGTTTTTTTACAAATTTCCCTCAAATCCAACATGTATTAATCAGCCCATCCAAGATTTTGGGGCGTTTTTTTAAATGATTGTTGCGGCTTAAAGGAGAATTCCGGCCAATTTTTACATTAATCTTGATCGCTATAAACTAACTTTTTTTTTTTTCATTGATTTTTTTTTTACAAATTCCCCTTAAATCCAACATGTATTGTCTTTGAAACCTTGGTCAATAAACAGATTACCAACCACCTCGAATACCACCGTATCCTTTCTGCTACACAATCTGGCTGCCGTGCTGGTCATGGCTGTACCACAGCTACCCTCAAGGTTATAAACGGCATCACCGTCGCCATTGACAAAAAGCATTACTGTGCAGCCGTCTACATTGATCTGTCCAAGGCCTTTGACTCTGTTAACCATTGTATGCTCATCGACAGACTCAACTACCTTGGGTTCTCTCATAACTGCCTCGTGTGGTTTAATAACTATTTTTCTGATAGGCTCCAGCGCGATAAATCTGAGGGCCTGCTGTCTGAACCTATAGAGGTGTCTACGGGGGTACCACAAGGTTCGATTCTCGGGCCGACTCTTTTCTCCCTATACATCAATCATGTGGCTCTTGCTGCTGGGAATTCTCAAATCCACCTATACGCAGACGACACAATCCTGTACACATCCGGCCCCTCTTTGGATACTGTGCTATCAAACCTTCAGGAGAGCTTCAACGCCATTCAGCACTGCTTCCGAAACCTCCAATTACTGCTAATCTCTGGCAAAATCAAGTTCATGCTTTTCAATCGTTCGCTGCCCACCCGATTAGTATTACCACACTCGTTGGGTTGGAACTAGAAAACGTGGCGGTGTACAAATACTTAGGTGTCTGGCTAGATAGTTCCCTCTCCTTCCAGCAACACATAACTCACCTTCAATCTAAAGTTAAGTCCAGGATCGGTTTCCTACTCCGCAACATGGCCTCTTTCACTCATGCTGCCAAACTCGCCTTGGTGAAAATGACAATTTTACCAATTCTCGATTTAAGTGATGTAATTTACAGATAATCACACCTCCTCAACAATCACCCTGAACACCGGCATAACACAGGGATGTGTGCTGAGCCCTCTCCTTTACTATCTCTTCACCTACGACTGCACACCTGTACATCGCTCTAACACCATTGTAAAGTTTGCAGACGACATTACGGTGATTGGTCTCATCAGCAACAACAATGAGACGGCCCCCAACCACAGCCTGTTCAGCCCAAACCGGAGAACACGGAGGAAACCCATGCAAACATGGGGAAAATATACAAACTCCACACAGAAAGGACCAGAACCAGAACCTTCTTGCTGTGAGGACACAGTGGTAACCATTGGGCCACCATGCTGCCCAAAACCACTCGTCCCTGGGTGGGCTCGAACCACCATCAGCACCAGCATTGTTTTTTTTGTTTTTTTACAAATTTCCCTCAAATCCAACATGTATTAATCAGCCCATCCAAGATTTTGGGGTGTTTTTTTAAATGGTTGTTGCGGCTTAAAGGAGAATTCCGGCCAATTTTTACATTAATCTTGATCGCTATAAATATGCGTGTACTTTCGATTGAAACAAACCTGACCCGAATCGGTGCAGGCAACACGGAGTAGCTGCAGCTACGTATATGAGCTTCCGCTGAGCTAAAACGGCAGTTGTCGGGGCAAGTTTTAGAGTGCCTTTGTGCCTCTTAACAGACATAAAATGCAATTAAAATGTTTGTGCAACATGAACAGGGCCAGGAACAGGAACAACAAGATGCGTTTTCAATTCAGACATTGTTTAAATTCACCTACCCTTGTCCCTGGTAGCTGCCGTCCGGTGAGACCTGTCCTCTGGAGGACATAGCCACAGCACTGCCGCTCCGTGGATTATTGTCGGGATGATTATCACAGCCAGGCTGAATACACTCACCGGACGGCAGCTAGCAGCTACTACCGCACTACCGTTTTGTTTAGGGGGGAATAAACTTCCACCACCGCCGCTCCGTGGATTGTTGTCGGGATTATCACAGAAGCCTAATGTGATTTTTACAAAATTTGGAGGGTACAATCTAGAGTCCACGGCTACAAGTTGCACTGATTGGTCAAAATGGGCGTGGCCTATTGCCATTGAAGGTGCAAAAGCACTCGTCCCTGGGTGGGCTCGAACCACCATCCTTTCGGTTAACAGCCGAACGCGCTAACCAATTGCGCCACAGAGACTACGATAATCTGTCAGTGTGTCCGATTTTTTTTTTTTTTTTTTTTTTTTTCAAACAGCAGTTGACACCAATGTTGTTTTTTGCAAATTTCAAACAAATCCAACATGTATTAATCAGTTGCGCCAAGATTTTGCGGCATTTTTTTTAGTTAGTTGCGGCTTAAAATGCCTGATTTTGCGGCAGCTTTTGTAAAAAAAACAAAACAAAAAAAAATGTCTTTTGTATTTTTGTTTCAATGAAATTGCGAGAGACAGTAAAAATTGCTAAAAGTTGCTATTATAAAAAAAATACTTCTTTAAAAATAAACGGATACTTGTTTCAGGGAGAATAAAAGATCTGAGCCAGTGCCTTGCTCAAGGGCACTGACTGGAGAACCTAGTACATGAAACCGGAGCACACGGAGGAAACACACGCAAACATGGGGAGAATATACAAACTCCACACAGAAAGGACCAGAACCAGAAACTTCCTGCTGTGAGGCCACAGTGCTAACCATTGGGCCACCATGCTGCCCAAAACCATTCGTCCCTGGGTGGGCTCGAACCACCATCCTTTCGGTTAACAGCCGAACGCGCTAACCAATTGCGCCACAGAGACTACAACAACAACTCCTACTTTTTTTTTTTTCATTGATTTTTTTTTTACAAATTCCCCTCAAATCCAACATGTATTGTCTTTGAAACCTTGGTCAATAAACAGATTACCAACCACCTCGAATACCACCGTATCCTTTCTGCTACACAATCTGGCTGCCGTGCTGGTCATGGCTGTACCACAGCTACCCTCAAGGTTATAAACGGCATCACCGTCGCCATTGACAAAAAGCATTACTGTGCAGCCGTCTACATTGATCTGTCCAAGGCCTTTGACTCTGTTAACCATTGTATGCTCATCGACAGACTCAACTACCTTGGGTTCTCTCATAACTGCCTCGTGTGGTTTAATAACTATTTTTCTGATAGGCTCCAGCGCGATAAATCTGAGGGCCTGCTGTCTGAACCTATAGAGGTGTCTACGGGGGTACCACAAGGTTCGATTCTCGGGCCGACTCTTTTCTCCCTATACATCAATCATGTGGCTCTTGCTGCTGGGAATTCTCAAATCCACCTATACGCAGACGACACAATCCTGTACACATCCGGCCCCTCTTTGGATACTGTGCTATCAAACCTTCAGGAGAGCTTCAACGCCATTCAGCACTGCTTCCGAAACCTCCAATTACTGCTAATCTCTGGCAAAATCAAGTTCATGCTTTTCAATCGTTCGCTGCCCACCCGATTAGTATTACCACACTCGATGGGTTGGAACTAGAAAACGTGGCGGTGTACAAATACTTAGGTGTCTGGCTAGATAGTTCCCTCTCCTTCCAGCAACACACAACTCACCTTCAATCTAAAGTTAAGTCCAGGATCGGTTTCCTACTCCGCAACATGGCCTCTTTCACTCATGCTGCCAAACTCGCCTTGGTGAAAATGACAATTTTACCAATTCTCGATTTTAGTGATGTAATTCACAGATAATCACACCTCCTCAACAATCACCCTGAACACTGGCATACCCAGGGCTTAATTTGAGCCGGAACACGCCGGAACATGTTCCGGCACCTCCGACGTTGGATCCGGAACCTTTTTTATTGGATCCGGCACCTCGAGTGACACTATGAAAAATGAAAATTACTAAATTACTAAAATAAATTACTGTTTGTGTAGTGTTCAATGTTGTTATCTGTATTGTTAGTCTTTATTCCCCATTGAAGTTCCACAAAAATCTTGTGTTTGCATTATCGATGCGTTTTAGGGGTAAGACAGAGGGGGGAGAGGGACGGAGGGAGGGGAGACACTTCAAGTGACACATGCACTTGTGCTGGTTGAGATTGCTGTTAGCCTTGTTTCACTCAGGGGGAAAATGTCAAAAAGACAACAAAGTTTGCTTAACTTGTTCAAATCATGGACGTATTAAGATAACGGTTCAAATACGCTGGCCAGTCGGAACCCAAACAAGCAAAAATCGTTTCCGCTGATCAAGAATGTGGAGACATTACATTTCGTACCCATGCAGTGCATGTTCTAAAATTAAATTAAACATTGCCCTGATGTACACAGCGTTGTTCAGGTTTT
Source organism: Sander lucioperca (assembly GCF_008315115.2). Classification (NCBI taxonomy): domain Eukaryota; kingdom Metazoa; phylum Chordata; class Actinopteri; order Perciformes; family Percidae; genus Sander; species Sander lucioperca. Next base: position 22,377,262 of record NC_050181.1, read on the forward strand.
TTTAGTCAGAGAATAGGCAGTGTCATTTTTTTTTGTTCCGTTACCTCCAACCCCCGTTTTGAGTCGCCGGATCCACCCCCACTCTGCGCTCCAGGACCTCCCACTTTACAAATTAAGCACTGGGCGTACCACAGGGATGTGTGCTGAGCCCTCTCCTTTACTATCTCTTCACCTACAACTGCACACCTGTACATCGCTCTAACACCATTGTAAAGTTTGCAGACGACATTACGGTGATTGGTCTCATCAGCAACAACAATGAGACGGCCCCCAACCACAGCCTGTTCAGCCCAAACCGGAGAACACGGAGGAAACCCATGCAAACATGGGGAAAATATACAAACTCCACACAGAAAGGACCAGAACCAGAACCTTCTTGCTGTGAGGACACAGTGGTAACCATTGGGCCACCATGCTGCCCAAAACCACTCGTCCCTGGGTGGGCTCGAACCACCATCCTTTCGGTTAACAGCCGAACGCGCTAACCAATTGCGCCACAGAGACTACACCAACATTGCAGCGTGTTCAATTTTTTTTTTTTTTTTTAAATACAGCAGTTGACAGCAGCATTGTTTTTTTTTTTGTTTTTTTTTTTTACAAATTTCCCTCAAATCCAACACGTATTGTCTTCGAAAGTCTTCGAAACCTTGGTCAATAAACAGATTACCAACCACCTCGAATCCCACTGTATCCTTTCTGCTACACAATCTGGCTGCCGTGCCGGTCATGGACAATTTTACCAATTCTCAATTTTAGTGATGTCATTTACAGAACTGCCTCAAACACTCTCCTGAAAAAACTAGATGTTATCTACCATTGTGCCATACGTTTTGTGACCAGAGCCCCTTATAACACCCACCACTGCAACCTCTATGCATTATTTGGCTGGCCCTCGTTACCCACTCGTCGCCTAACTCACTGGTACCAACTCATTTACAAATCCTTGCTAGGCAAAGCCCCGCTGTACCTACGCTCGCTGGTCACCATAACTTCACCCACCCGCAACCTGCGCTCTAGCAGTTACATCTCCTTGGTCACCCCAAAAGCCCATACCTCCTTTGGCTGCCACTCCTTCCAGTTCTCAGCTGCAAATAATCGACTGATCTTTTTTTTTTATTTTTCTTTAAATTCTTCTTTCTTTCTTCGTTTTTTTGTACAAGTCCAGTCCTGCTACGTGCTTTGTTCTGGGGGGGAGAGACAACTCTAGTCACAATGTGCTTTGTTGTGGGAAAGGGAAGATGGTTTAAAAGTAGTTTGAAGGGGCAAACATTTTTCCAACTCAGCCCATTAATGGTGTGAAATGGTTTTCTTTTCCAGACTGGTGATCCAACAACATACTGTGCCATAAACCACAACATGCCTATACTGCGCCTGTGGTTCAATGTGGAGACTGAGCTGAGGCAAGATTTCCGCCTCACCAGAAAAGCGATGCACAGTTTACAGAGGCTTTTACAAAGGGAGCAGGACCATGGCTGGGGTAATGAGCTTGAGGTACTCATATACACCTATTGGCTGGCACATGGACTCTCTTATCGGGTGGTGGCCCATGTCTTTAATGTGCCAAAGGCTACAGTTCACCGCATCATCCACAGAGTGGCCCAGAACATATGGGAAAATCTGAGGCGAGCAATCGACTTCCCTCAAACAGTGGACCTGCCTGCAGTTGGTCAGGAATTCGTCAACATTTCAGGAACCCCTGCATTCCACAATGTGGTTGGAGCAATCAATGGCAGTAACATACGTATAAAACCACCACAGCATCACAGATTGGACTATTTGAATCATAAAGGCTTTTACTCAGTCAACATGCAGGCAATATGTGACTCGAATAGCAGGTTTCTGGACATTTTTGTGGGGTATCCGGGGTCTGTCCATGACACACGGATAATGAAAAACAGGGTTTTTTATACCACAAGACGGTATCCCCCAACAGGCTACATCCTCCTGGGTGATGGTGGGTATCCCTGTTTGGAAACTCCGATTTGCCTCATCATCCCATTCAAGGAGCCAGTGCATGGACAGCAGCGATTCAATTACTACCAGTCAAGGGGCCGCAGCATAATTGAATTTTCTGTTGACAAAATATTGCGGCATATAAATTTAGAAACTAATCCAAACGCCGCAGCAGGCTAAGACATGTGGGTCTACACTGAAGACGCGTCACGCTGAACCATTGCACTTGATCTTGTCTTTATTGATCCATTTCACAAGCTTAGCAATAAACAGCACTTACTTGAATTGATGCATTTCATAAGCCGTGCAAAGATACCTCAGACAGTGCAATAACAGGAGACAACGATGGTGACGATCAACAGAAAGTTTCTCCACGTGCTCACCCTGCAGCAACCATCCAAACACTCTGCAGCCCCCGCACAGGTGAACACACACGCACTAATACAGACACCACACCCCCGGTGACACCCACAGTAACCAACGGCGTCACTATGCACGTGCACATACACAACAGTGCAAAAAAAAAGAAGAAAGATCATAAAAGACTAATCAAACCCAATTTATGGCTCCTACAGTTGGCATGTTTCTATTTGCTTTTATGTACCTGACCCTGTTCTGGGACTTCTTAGTTCCTGGAAGGACACACAACACACACTAAAATAATGCCTACAACCGTACTACATGCATTCATTATATTGTATTGAGATTGAAGATGCAGATTTTTTTTCTTTAACAGAACATCACATGCCTTGTATTTTTGTTTAAGATTTTCCCACGTCTTTGCTGCCTGTTGCCAGTCACTTTTCCCTCCAAACCCATTTCTTTCACCAGCGTCCTGTATCATAACCAACAACAATGTACATGTACATGAACAGGAATGATTTACAAATGATTACAATACAGTACCAGTTACAAATATACAGTACCAATACAATAATGAATGTATGACTCACTCCCATAGTTGCTTTGCAGCATATTTTGATTTTAGAAACTTTGGTTCCTTTTCAGTCCGAAAGAGGATCAACTGCCGGGTTTCCTCTGGTGTCCCTGTGTGATACAGGATGGTAAATGTACAGTAAAACGTCAAAATAATATTTACGTCTCCCCTTCCCCACAACAAAGCACATAGCTAGCTAGCAGCTAAACGTCTCCCCCCCAAAATAAAACACATCGTTACTAGAGTTGTCCCCCCCCCCCCCCACAGAACAAAGCACGTAGCAGGACTGGACTTGTACAAAGAAAACGACAAAATAACATCTCCCCTTCCCCGCAACAAAGCACATAGCTAGCTAGCTAGTGGCTACAGTTACGTCCCCCCCCCCCCCAAAATAAAACACATCGTGACTAGAGTTGTCTCTCCCCCCCCCCAGAACTAAGCACATAGCAGGACTGGACTAGTACAGAAAAACTGTAGACATGCATGGAGTCCATTCAAATGAAATGCGGGACTGTTGTGCAAATCAGCAATGTAACGTTAGCATAGCAAACTAGCGATTTTTAAAAACGTTTCAATTAAGAACATGGTTGCAACTATATATGTACAGGACTGTGTAGAGCACAAAACAACACCGTCGTAATTTTTAAATCAATTCTTTAAGCCGAGAATACTTACATTTATGGGTCTCTCTGGTCGACCTGGCAGCCATGGATTCTTGTATGAGTGAATGTTTTGTTTGTATGAGTTATGTACTATATATTTTTGCACTTACCATTATCGTAAAGTAAGTTGTTGTTGTTTTTTTATTGTTGTTGTTTTTTGTTTTTTTTCTTTTCTTCTGTTTGACTGCCGCTGTAAGGTCAATGTTAATTTCTGTATCTGGACTCGAGGAATCCCTCGAAAACGAGATGGTTCATCTCAAGGGGTTATTCCTCTTCAATAAATAAATGTCAAATAAATGCTGGCATACTATGAAAATAGCTGGTGGATTTAAGGCACAAAATAATAATTTATTGAATGAATTCTTGTTGATCATGCCACTCTGAGGCTCTGGACCATATTTGGCGAACACTGGACATTACGGAGTGCTATAAATATGAAAAGTATATATCTCATGCAGAGCATATGTGTTTTTTACAAAATTTGGAGGGTACAATCTGGAGTCCACGGCTACAAGTTACGCTGATTGGTCAAAATGGGCGTGGCCTATTGCCATTGAAGGTGCAAAAGTAATCGTCCCTGGGTGGGCTCGAACCACCATCCTTTCGGTTAACAGCCGAACGCGCTAACCAATTGCGCCACAGAGACTACGATAACTTCCCAGTGTGTCCGATTTTTTTTTTTTTTTTTTTTTTTTCAAACAGCAGTTGACACTAGCATTGTTTTTTGCAAATTTCAAACAAATCCAACATGTATTAATCAGTCCTGCCAAGATTTTGCGGCCTTTTTTTGAGTTAGTTGCGGCTTAAAATGCCTGATTTTTAAAAAAAAAAAAAAAAAAAAAAAAGGTTGTCTTTTGTATTTTTGTTTCGACAAAATTGCGAAAGAGTAAAAATTGCAAGAAGTTGCTATTTTACTTACGTGTCTAGCTAGATAGTTCCCTCTCCTTCAGAACTCACCTTCAATCGAAAGTTAAGTCCAGCGACACAGACGACACTACGGTGATTGTTCTCATCAGCAACAACAATGAGACAGCCTACAGGTTGGAGGTCCAGCACCTATCCTCGTGGTGCACTGACAACAACCTGGCTCTCAACACCAAAAGAGACCAAGAGCTCATTGTGAACTTCAGGAAGTCTAAAGCTGGCACAGACAACCCCATCCTCATCAACGGGACTGAGGTGGAGCGTGTCACCAGCTTCAAGTTTCTGGGTGTTCACATCTCTGAGGACCTCTCTTGGACCCTCAACACCTCTACCCTGATCAAGAAGGCTCACCAGTGTCCGTTCTTTCTGAGGAGACTCAAGAAGGTCCACCTGTCTCCTCAGATCCTGGTGAACTTCTACCGCTGCACCATCGAGAGCATCCTCACCAACTGTGTCACAGCTGCTCTGCCCATGACCGCAAAGCACTGCAGAGGGTGGTGAAAACTGCCCAACGTATCACCAGTTCCTCACTCCCCTCCATCGAGACCATCCAGGGCAAGCGATGCTTGCATCAAAGACTGTTCTCACCCCAACCTCACCCCACTCCCGTCTGGGAGGCGTCTCAGGTCTCTCCCCACCCGTACCAGCAGGTTCAGGGGAAGCTTCTTTCCTGCGGCTGTCACCCTACTGAACTCTTGCTCTGCATCTCCGTGACAATTTAACCTACTAAGCACCCCCCCCCCCCCCCTCCCCAGACAATATGCACTACCCTACCAGTACTGTTCTATTTATTTATTTACAGATGTGCATACTATAATTACACCTATACATATCCATATTCTACTGCTCTTCATACTATTCATCCTGCACATACATTTATTCTTACTACTCTTATAATGTTACCACACTGCACATAGCTGTACATACTGTACATATCTGTCTATATGGTTCATTCAGTATATCCATATTTATTCTGTTTTTCTTATTATATATTCTGTTAATACACTGCATATATCTATATCTATATTATTCTTACTGCTAGTATAATGTTACTGCTACTACATTGCACATATCTGTACATGTTGTTCATACATTGTTCTTATTACATAGCCATATTTATTCTGCTCTTATAACACTGCAATATATTTCTTGTCCTGCCTATGCACCACCTGTCTATACTTGTATATCGCATTGCACTTTTCTTATTTTTTGCACTTCTGGTTGGACGCAAACTGCATTTCGCTGTCTTTGTACTTGTACACTGCACAATGACAATAAAGTTGAATCTAATCTAAGCATTGGGCCACCATGCTGAACAAGCTGAACAGTCCGACCAGTGTAATTAGTTATGTTATTAATTTGTTTACAATATTTTCAGGCTTCAACCAGTGAAAGACAGGGTCAGGGAGAGAAAGAGATAGATTCGTTAGGCATTGAAGTAGGAGAGGAGGACCACATCACTCAGTTTTTGGTACTTGATTGTTACGAAAATAAGTATCTTCCCCTACCCCCCCACGACACCCCACCCCCGCCACAACCCCTCCCACCCCCGCCACAAACTACTTTCTAATCTGTGGGAAACACTGTATCTCATGAAGGGCTAATGTGATTTTTACAAAATTTGGAGGGTACAATCTAGAGTCCACGGCTACAAGTTACACTAATTGGTCAAAATGGGCGTGGCCTATTGCCATTGAAGGTGCAAAAGCACTCGTCCCTGGGTGGGCTCGAACCACCATCCTTTCGGTTAACAGCCGAACGCGCTAACCAATTGCGCCACAGAGACTATGATAACTTGTCAGTGTGTCTGATTTTTTTTTTTTTTTTTTTTTTTTAAACAGCAGTTGACACGCATTGTTTTTTGCAAATTTCAAACAAATCCAACATGTATTAATCAGTCGCGCCAAGATTTTGCGGCATTTTTTTGAGTTTGTTGCGGCTTAAAATGCCTGATTCTGCGGCAGCTTTTGTAAAAAAAAAAACAAAAAAAAACAACAAAAAAAACGATGTCTTTTGTATTTTTGTTTCGATGAAATTGCGAGAGACAGTAAAAATTGCGAAAAGTTGCTATTTTAAAAAAAATACTTCTTAAAAATAAACAGATACTTGTTTCAGGGAGAATAAAAGATCTGAGCCAGTGCCTTGCTCAAGGGCACTGACTGAAGAACCTAGTACATGAAACCAGAGCACACGGAGGAAACACACGCAAACATGGGGAGAATATACAAACTCCACACAGAAAGGACCAGAACCAGAACCTTCCTGCTGTGAGGCCACAGTGCTAACCATTGGTCCACCATGCGGCCCAAAACTACTCGTCCCTGGGTGGGCTCGAACCACCATCCTTTCGGTTAACAGCCGAACGCGCTAACCAATTGCGCCACAGAGACTACGACAACCTCTTCTCTGGACATGCTCAACCCCCCAACCACTCTATTTGCTAAGCTTGATGCCCTCAACCTTACACAAATTATAAATTAACCTACGAGATACAACCTCAAAGCCGGAAAGGGGGGCACACTCATAGATATTGTCCTGACCAATCTGCCTTCCAAATACAAAAAGCTGTCTTTCATCAGGATCTCAGTGATCACTGCCCGATTGCATGGATCCGTAATGGGTCAGCGGTCAAACGTCCACAACTTATCTCAGTCAGACGCTGTTTAAAACACTTCTGGGAACAAGCCTTTCTGACTGACCTGAACCTTGTAGCTTGGGAGAACATTAACCTCATCCCGACAGTGGAGGATGCAGGTTTATCGATAGAAAATACTATGAATTGGGAAACAAGGCTAGCAGGTTATTATCATTTCAACTACAGAAAGCACAAGCTAGTCGAACAATTCCTAAAATTAAACAACCTCATTCCAACGATGTCGAAACTAGTCCAAAAGCAGTAGCAAATACCTTTGCCAAATATTATGAACAATGATATAAGGGTCAACATCAGGAATTGAAAGAAGAAAAAATACATGATTTCTTTAAAAATCTTAAACTAGACAAGCTGGCGGCGGATGAAGCCTCTGCGTTAGTAGAGCCAATTAGAGAAAAGGAGGTGAAAGAAACAATTATTAAATTAAAAAAATAACAAAACGCCAGGAATAGACGGGTTTGCAGGAGAATATTATAAAGTGTTTGTTGATGACCCCACTCCGGTATTATGTAAGTTATATAATTATGTGTTAAATTCAGGGAACCCTCCAGAGTCATGGTCTGAGGCTATCATCACAGTCCTGCATAAGGAAGGAAAAGATCCATTGCAGTGTTCTAGTTATCGTCCTATTAGCCTCCTGTGTGTGGATTATAAAATATTAACATCTATTTTAGCAACTAGAGTACAAAAATACATAAGGAAATTAGTAAAACCAGATCAGACGGGGTTCATTTCAGGTCGCCAAGGGACAAATAATATAAGGAGAGCATTAAACCTGCAGTCACTCATGGCAAAGGGTACCCAAACGTCAATGCTTCTCAGCTTAGATGCTGAGAAAGCATTTGATCGGGTAGATTGGCAATTTTTAGAACAAACATTAACTGAGATGGGCTTCAGTGAAAAATTTACCTTTTGGTTTCGGCTGTTGTACAAGAATCCCAAATAAAAAATTAGAGTTAACGGTCATTGCTCTGACTGTTTTGATATAGAGAGAGGCGTAAGACAGGGTGATTCTCTCTCACCCATTCTCTTTGCTCTCAGTATCGAGCCTCTAGCGGAGGCAATACGACAGGATGTCCAGATTGAGGGGGTTGGGGATGGTGGGGGGAGAGTTCATAAAATTTCCCTTTTCGCTGACGATATCCTGCTCTTTATAAAACATCCCCTTACTTTAATACCTCGACTAATGCAATGCTTAAATGATTATGGAGACATTTCTGGATACAAAATTAATCAAAATAAATCAGAGGCAATGATGGTATCAGGAATATGGCCTAAACAACTGAACGAGATGGTGTCATTTCAATGGTCTAAACAAGGATTTAGGTACTTGGGGATTATCATCACACCCGAAACTACAAGACTTTTTGAGGCAAACTATAATAAGCTAATTAATCAAATAAGGAGTGATCTAGTTTGTTGGGAAGTTCTTCCTTTGTCTCTGTTTGGCAGAGTCAAGACCGTAAGGATGAACCTGCTCCCACGTTTCCTATTTTTATTCCAGTCGTTGCCCATAAGAGTTCCAATTTCCACTTTTAATATGTTAAACAAATTAATCTCTCAATGTATATGGCAACACAAAAGACCCAGAATTAAACTTAAAACACTTCATCTGGCTAAAAATAAAGGAGGTTTGGCTTTGCCAAATATAAAATTTTATTATTGGGCAGCTCAACTGGCAGCAATTGTGACTTGGATCAGTGGAGATGAAGAAGCAAAGTGGACTCAAATAGAACAAGGGGAAGTTAAGGGTGCACAATTGTCTGTCCTACCCTTTATGGATAAAACATACAATAAAGGTATGGGTAGAAGTAAAGAAAATGCTTAAGGATGTTGGAACAATTTCTCGAGCTATGCCCATAGTGGGTAATGTAGATTTTCCTCCTTCAATGTGTGACCATGGTTTTAGGAGATGGGCTAACTTCAGGAACAATTCGATCTTCCCTCAAGTGATTTTTATAGATATTTGCAAATTAGGCATTACATTACAAACCATAAGGAAAAAGAAAGAATTGGCAAAATCCCAAATGGCATAGAACAATATTTTATCACAATTTCAGAAAAACGCCTCCCTATTGGTAAACATGTTTCTCATCTTTATAAAAGATTGTTAACACTAGAACGGCCATGACGGTCATTTTGACCGTTTTGAAATTTATATGTGTAATAACTTTGCTGAATAAAAAAATACAATCCTGCTGCTGCCTGACTTTTCCTAAAATAGTCTGTATTTTAATTTAAAATTGTTTTATATACATTACACAAAAGGCAAAGAAAATACAGTCACTTTTACCTATTTCGGCCATACACGGTCATATTGACCGCTCGGATTTTCGCGGTATTGTTTTTAATTTTTCGCGCGGTTGAAGATGCATTTTGGTTGCTTAGTAACTACCATAATCTCTGTCAGAGCAACGTAACTAGCGGTCTCGAGTAACAAGTGTGGGCATCACCGATGGGCCGAAGGCAAAGCCAGAGATGGTAACGTAGGATACTACGGCGTGGAGGCACTCTGTTCTGAATCAGAAGGCAAACACCGGGCACTCGCTCTGTGAAAGGCGCGGTACACGTAGATGGCCGGTGGCTGTTTACATGTTCATATAACTTTATACATCCTCGAACTGGCTGGAATCATTGCACACATCCTCTCCAAGGAGTGCACCAGCAGTAAAATTGTCCGGAAGAAGTTTATGCAGCAACTGGCAGAGGAGCTGAGAGCGGAGTTTATGGAGGAAAAAAGGGCCGCGGCGCACGGTCTGAGCAGCACTGCGCACCGCAGCAGACGCCAAAACAGAGGCAGTGCCAGGTTAGGTTATAGCTAAATGTTCAAATAAGATACTTATAATTGTTATTTGGCTGTTATTAGTTAAGTTGAATGAATTTCCACACCGTATTTTTCGGGATATGAATGTATGAAATAATTACGGTTTACTATGATATGATATGAATAATTGAAACACGTATTACTACTCAAATGTATAATTAAACTCGTAAAAATGTACATTTCGGTGTTATTACGTTTTTCTAAAGATATCCTAACACAATACATAATACAATATGCAATTAGGTATTTATCATGAGAGATTATAGAGTTTGGAATCTGGCGGTCAAAATGACCGCTCACGGCAGTGCTAGTAGTTATGGAATTCCGGCACTTCTAGTGTTAACAGACACGGTTGGAAACACTTACAATATTAGGGAAAAGTGGGAAATAGAAGCTAATACAGTAATAGAGGATGTGTTATGGGATAAACTCTGTTATAAGGGAATTAATAGTCAACAGTGGAAGGAATTTGACTGGAAAATTAAAATATGTTATTTTCATACTCCTCTGGTTATTTCAAATTTTGTAAAAGACCCCTCTGCAGCTTTATGCTGGAGACAATGTGGTAAAACAGGTGACCATACACATATATTTTGGGACTGTCCAGTAATCCTTGCGTATTGGAAAAATATTAAATTAGAGATGGAGAAAATTGTAAAAAGAGAAGTTCCCTCAAATGTACGGTTTTTCTTACTGGGTGTTATATCAGTTGATGTTTTTAATGCTGACCAAAGATATATTTTACGTGTATTACTACTAATTGCCAAAAAAAACATTACTGCTAATTGGAAGTCTGTGAAATCACCAACTGTAACTGAATGAAACAGAGACTAAAACAGATTTATATGATGGAAAAGATGACTGCATCATTACAATTGAAATCTGACCTTTTTAATCAGAGATGGCACATGGTTAAAGAATATTTAAATCTATAAATTAAAAAAAAAAAGTGTGTGTTTTTATTATATACATTATATATTTTATATCATTATATGGCTGTATATTATTGTATCTTGTTTGTTGAGATGTGAACATTCATATTAGGTGCAGCAATATATATATATATATATATATATACACACACAGAATATTTTTATTTACTATTATTATTTGTTTCTGTATTATTCTTGTTATTTTATCACTTGTCTCAGATAATGTTCCTTTTGTTTTGTTCTGTGAAAAATATAAATAAAAAGTTATAAAAAAAAAATAAAATAAAAAATGAACAGAAAATCCCAAAAAAGTCAAAGGTACAAGACTGTGTACATATCGTCATCTCAGAGCGAAGGAACTACTCATCCCATAAACCACCGCGCACCACTGAATAAAGGAAGCTACGTTAGTTTAGCTAACAGCTAATTTGGCTAACCGCTAGCTGAGACAGACTTTAAAAGACCCTCAAAATAAAACCTGAGAATAACCGTTAACATATATAACGGCTGTTACGTCAGCTGTAGACGGCTTTACCCAGTGTTTAGTTTGAGTTAACGTTATTTTAGACTGAATCAAGCTGCCAGCTAGCGGTTAGCCGAATTAGCTGTTAGCTAAACTAACGTTAGCTTCCCGGCAGAGGCTAACGTCAGAAGCGTGGAACAGATCATGATTCGTGCAGTGTCGTAAATCCTCGTGACGAATCGTGCAGGCAGCACAGATCGGGTACTGACTCCCCCCCCTCCTCACCAGCATGAATTCTACCAATCAGAGGCATCACTGTGGGATTGTTCAGGATTGTGGGTAATGAAGTACTTATCCAAGACATTGCAAATAAAAGACATTTATCTCAAAATAAGGGTAGTGCCCCATGATTTGTGGCGTCTATATGAGCATATACAATCGCTGAGTCATGTCGGCATGCTGATTTTAAGTTTACCATCGACGGTTACCATTTTATGGCTTATACTCCAATTTGTCAGTGGAGAAATTGCATTGTATTTTTACTTCCGGAACCCGCTGTGGGCGGGACTGTTGAGCTCTATTCAAAGACCGACTGTCATGGCAGCTTGTTCAGAATACGATCTTATATTTTACTAAAATAGCTCACCGAAACGTGTTTCTGAAAACGACTTTTCATTGAGTTTGACCTGCCGATACCGATTTCATTTTTTTCAAACCACTTTACAGCACAAATATTTATTTTCTATCTTTTCTTTAATAGAAAATTTTACATTTTGCATAGAACATAGAACATTTTTTGAATAGATAATCGATCGCTATAAAATAGAACTATATAAATTACTCCTGGTGTGGGAAATTCACACACATCTAAAGTGCAATGTTATGGAAGAACCATTTCTTTCTTTTCACCTCTAATATCCAACTAAAAAAATGTGATATATTTATCAAATTCAGTGTGCCCAACGCTATTTTTCAATAAACTGTAGCTGTCATATTTCACGGAACCTGCGTGAGTGCGGTTTTCATGTTCCAGTTGTTCAGCCTCAGAGGGGAGAGAGAGAGAGAGAGCGGCTGACTGTTCGCCTGAGATCAGTAGAGCAGACGGCTCTGCAGAGCCGTGTATAATTACGACTTTATGACATTTCATAAACAGCTGATTGAGCGGCAGTGTGCCGCTGCTACATGCACATAGCGGAAACCCGGCATGTGCACGTGTGGTGATGATGTTGCGCGATGTTAATCATGCGCCGCCCGAGTGAATTTGAATGGCATAAAATCGGCATATGTCAGACTGACAGGCAGGTCGCCGGTCATGGCCAATGACGTGAAAATCGGCCAATTCCGGTTACTCGGTGCATCTCTAATTTTAAGGGTGAAATGCAGTTGCTGAATCTGTCTTCATTTCAGATCGACAAAGGTCAGTTTAAAAGATTTTCGTCAGATTTTGAGAGACTGTAGTCACGCTCATCCCGCGTCTCATTTCTGGGTTAGCTCTCTACCAATCAGATTGGTCATTTGAGTCCGACTGCCAGCAGTGCCCGCCTTCTGATTCAACATGTCAAATCGGCCAAAATGACACCGACGGGCCCTCTGACGGACGACGGCACGGAACACACCGAACAGACTCTAGTGACTGACCTCGCCAGACTGTCCAACGGCCGATTATCGGGTTAGTGTGTCACGACCTTTACGCTGATTGGTCAAAATGGGCGTGGCCTATTGCCATTGAAGGTGCAAAACCACTCGTCCCTGGGTGGGCTCGAACCACCATCCTTTCGGTTAACAGCCGAACGCGCTAACCAATTGCGCCACAGAGACTACAATAACTGGTCAGTGTTCAAAGTTTTTTTTTTTTTTTTTTTTTTTTCAAACAGCAGTTGCCACCAGCAGTTCTTTGCAAATTTCTTTCAAATCCAACATGTATTAATCAGTCCCGCCAAGATTTTGCGGTCTTTTTTTTTTTGAGTTAGTTGCGGCTTAAAATGCCTGATTCTGCAGCAGCTTTTGTAAAAAAAAACCAAAAAAAAAAAAGATGTCTTTTGTATTTTTATTTCGATGAAAATGCAAGAGACAGTAAAAATTGCAAAACGTTGCTATTTTTGAGGCTTAAAATGCAGCAATTTCGAACTCCTTGTTGGGTTTTCGCCCGATCTCTAAGGAAATTTGTGTTTGGTAGATTATTTCTCTGTGGTAACAATGCTTTTTGGCAATACATCATATACCGTTGGAAAGCTTGTTTAGTTCCCTTTCAAATGCTGCCCCATTTGTAAGAACATGCATTTGTGGGATGAGCAGCAGTGCTGAGTATGTAATATAAGAAAAGTGCAATAAATGTAAACATCTTACACACACACACACACACACACACACACACACACACACACACACACACACACACACACACACACAACTTCTCGGTAATCCCTTTAGCTTTCACGTTGTCTGCCTGGAGTTTAACTTGTTTTTGGAATGACTCCAGAAGTGATTCGTTCATTTTGTCTTTCTGCCCCCCTGGCTAAAAAATCCTCGTGCTCTTTCATGTGGTGCTTTTTTTAAATGTTTGATTGCGTTCGTAGTGTTGTACGACGCGAGGGAGCTTCCGCCTCTCTGAATTACGGCTTTGCAAACATTGCATTTTGCTGTCTTGCTCTGCGGTGTTTCCAGTGTAAAGTATTTCCACACAGCGGACATGTTGGCTAGCCACAATGCTGCTCAATGCTATCCTGCTAGCTGGCTGCAAACTGCGGAATGGGTTCCGGTTATGACACGCAACTGAGCGGACGTGTGGGGCTAGGCTCTGGCGGAATTAATATATTTCTGCTTTTAATATCTAAATTGAGCTATTTCTGACCCAAAATATTTGACAGGCCTAAGATACATTACACACGATGTCGAAAGGCCGAGGAAAAGGCCGACCTAAAGACGATAAAAAGACGGACTTTGAAACTCTTCACGGAGGTGACGTGGAAGATCAGGTAATGGGCGAGATGCCATTTCAAGAGGAGGCTAGCCGCAATGAAAGCCAGATCTTGTCAGCCATACAATCCCTGAGGAATGACTTCTCGACACAGCTACATGAAGTAGTTTCATCCAACCGAGAGATTAAAGAAGCCATAGGAACTTTTTCTGAAAGACTCTTAGAAGCAGAAACCCGCATTAGCACAGCGGAGGACCAGCTAGCTTCGCTAACGACCCGGGCCGACTCCACACAGAAAATTGTCCAGAAACTTACCTCACAGATTGAAGAGTTAGAAAACCGACAACGCCGTTCAAACCTGAGACTGGTTGGATTACCTGAAGGGTCGGAGAATGGAGATGCGTGTGCATTCTTAATGACATGGCTACCCAAGGCCCTCGACATGGAAGCAGCAGGACAACCGTTAACCATCGAGCAAGCCTACAGGCTGGGGAAAATGCCACAGCCGACACAAGCTCAACGGGGGTCGGATGGAGCACGGCCACGGGTTCTCATCGTGAAATTCCTGACATATCGAGACAGAGATCGAGTTATGAAGGCAGCGCGTCAGAAAGGTGAAATCATAGTGGAGCGGAGCCGGGTTATGTTCTTCCCGGATCTCTCCACTGAAGTCCAAAGACAGAGAAAACTCTTTGATGGAGTGAAGCAAAGCCTGCGCTTAATGTGTAAGGAGTATGGATTTATGTTCCCGGCTAAATTGCAAATTCTACACAACAAAACTTGGCACTACTTCACCTCTGCAGCCCAAGCTGAAGACTTCATCCGACAGCTTGAGAAGGCGAACATCAATCATAACGCTCCTCAAGGGTCATCAGCTGAAGAGCGAAAAGTAGGCCTATCAGAGAACTTTGAATAAGTGGCAAAATAGTTATACCTATGCTGCTCTCTCAGAGACTGTTATGATAAGCTGTAAAAGAGGGAGAGTTTAATATTATGGATGGCTTACTTTATCTGGGTTACTGTCCACTCGTGTAGGCTACTGTAACTAACTAAAGATTCTAAACATACGGGGTCACAAACCAACATTATAATTTGAATTTGAATTTTTCACCAGCATTTACATGCATTCGTCGGAACATGTCCAACCTAATGTCCTTTTATTTTATTTTCATTTTGCTGGTTGCTATTCTGTTCCTCTAGAGGACCAGGCTTCAGTCTAATCGGGATCCAGTCAAGGGGAGGGAGGGGAGATGTGCGTGTTTATCCGCACAGGGTCTAGGTTAGGCCTATTTTGCTATTGCCTCATTTGGGAGAGGCCCCTGTTAATTCTTGTTCTGTTTGTTTGTTCTGAAGGCACACTGTTCTTTTTCTTACAAGGCATGGTTAAAAAAGGTGGTTGCATACAAGCTTAGTTTACTGACTTCACCATGAGCGGTGACACTACAATAAATATTATTTCATGGAACGTTAGGGGTCTTAGGAAGATAGTGAAATTAAAACAAGTAATATCTAGATTGAAGCAACTAAACACGCAGATAGCTTTTATTCAAGAGACCCATTTGCTTTCCACCGAATATGTTCCTTTAAAAAGGAGGTGGTCAGGTCAGGTCATATCTGCCTCATTCTCCTCTCAAGCAAGAGGGGTAGCAATACTTATACACTCATCTGTCCCACTACGGGTTTACAATACCATACAAGACACTTCAGGGAGATTTGTTATCGTCCAAGGCTCTTTACTAAATCAAGATATTAATTTGGTATGTTTATACGGTCCTAACAATGATGATACGCAGTTTTACAATAACCTGTTTCTAACTTTCTCAACACTACGTGGTCATATTTGTGTGGCGGGAGACTTTAATTGTACTCTCAACCCAACACTGGATAAGTCAACAGGTGTGGACACCTCACATATGCAGAGTAGAAAGATAATACAGCACTTTATGAGCGAGTTAAATCTCTGTGATATTTGGAGACATAGAAACCCCTCCAGACGGGAATATTCATGTCACTCTGCTGTCCATAATTCTTACTCCCGCATAGACTACTTCCTAAGCCTATGATACCCAATGTGAATGACACAATGTATAAAAGTATTGTCATTTCAGATCATGCATTACTACTTGTCAATTACACTGTTAAGACAGCTACTAAGGGTCCAACCATGTGGCGATTAAGCCCACGATGGCTACATGATAATGAGTTCTTCAAATTTGTTGGGACCCATATTGATACCTATTTTGAAGTGAATACTACTCAAACATCAGCGTCTACGAGGTGGGAGGCTTTTAAGGCTTATATACGAGGGCAAATGATCAGTTATACAAGCAGCATCTCTAATAAACATCGTCTAAAACTGATAGAGTTAGAAAAAAATATCAAAGACCTTGAGATGGAAATTAGCCTTAATGACACAAAAGAGACTAGACAAAAACTGGTAATTCTAAGGGCACAATATAATGAATTATCCACAGATAAAGCATTATATAGCATAATGAAACTGAAACAGACATTTTACGACCAAGGAGAGAAGGCAGGGAAACTTTTGGCCTGGTGTTTAAAATCAGTGCAGAATGAAAGATCAATCTTAGAAATTGAGTCAAAGGAAGGGATAACAATTACTAATCCACAAGAAATTAATAGTTCTTTCCAGTCATTCTATTCTAAATTGTATACGTCTGAAAATCCAGCCACATCTTACGCACTCCACAACTTCCTAGGTCAGATAGAAATGCCGGTCCTATCCAAGAACGCCAAAAAGGAGCTCAACTCCCCAATTGTAGCGTCTGAACTGTCAGAGGCCATAAACAGTATGAAGGGAGGGAAAGCACCAGGCCCTGACGGTATTCCTATCGAAATATATAAAAAATTTAAGGACATGCTGTTAGTCCCCTTGCTGAACATGTATGAAGAATCATTTGTAAAGGGTGAACTGCCATCATCATTACAGAACGCACTTATAACCTTAATATTAAAACCAGGAAAGCCCTCCACAAAGTGTGACTCCTATCGTCCCATTTCTTTAATCAACAATGATGCAAAAATAATAGCAAAAGTTCTTGCTAGAAGGTTAGAAAAACACTTGCCAACTATTGTTGCTCTGGATCAAAACGGTTTTATTAAAGAAAGGCAGGGCTCTCACAATATCCGTAGGCTGATGAATATTATATATGCCAAGAAAGAAACACCTGATACGGCTGTGATAGGGCTTGATGCGGAAAAAGCCTTCGATAGGGTCGAGCATGAATACCTATGGAAAGTGCTTAACCGTTTTGGAATAGGCAGCTACTTCCTTAGTTGGATTAAAATCTTATATTACGATTCAAGGGCTTCAGTAATGACCAACTATAGGGTTTCAGATCAGTTCTCTCTTTCCAGAGGTACAAGACAGGGATGTCCTCTGTCCCCTCTTCTTTTCGTACTGGCCATTGAACCTTTAGCAATCGCGATTAGAAGCAACAGTGGGATAACTGGTATAAAAATTAATATTGAAAATAAAATAGGATTATTTACCGATGATATAGTTCTATTTCTGACAGACTTGAAACAATCTATACCTACTCTGTTAAATTTAATAGGAATGTATGGCAGCTTCTCAGGTTATAAGGTTAATGCTTCTAAGTCTACAATCCTTTTTCTGAAAAGAACTGAGAGATTGTGTCCTCCACTATGTACACCTTTTAGGAATATTGTGGATAGCTTTACATACCTTGGTGTTAAAATCACACCTACAATAGAATCCATGGTATCTACTAATTATAATCCTGTGGCCGAGTCAGTAGTAGAATCTATTAACAGATGGAAATCTTTACCACTCTCTATGATTGGACGTATTAATGTCCTGAAGATGAATATTCTCCCTAGGTTCCTGTATCTTTTTCAATCGATCCCACTAGCTCCCCCTCTTAATTTCTTTGTTAAAATGAAACAACTTTTCCGTAATTACATTTGGAACAGTAGACGCTCAAGACTGCGTATGACCCTGTTGTACTTACCATATGACAGAGGTGGGTTAAAGCTCCCTTTCCTCCAGGGATACTATTGGGCGGCCCAACTAAGAGCAGCCTCATATTGGTTTGAACACCAGTCACCGCTACACTGGATAAGGATGGAGGAAATCACAACTTCTAAAATCCCCTTATACCTCTACCTTTATTCAGCAAACTTATCCACTCTGAAAAAACACACTGCAAACCCCTTTGTTAAAAACACACTGATAGTATGGCATGAGGTGTTAAGTTACCTTGGGGACAATGCTCCTTTATCCCAATTCTCACCTATCTGGGGGAACAGAAGCTTCACACCAGGTACTAATGACTTTGGTTTTAAGCTATGGGCAGACAGAGGTATCAGTAAAATCTCAGATCTGTATGAGAATGATATTCTTTTAAATTTTAATGAGATTAAGCAAAAGTTTAGTATTGATTCTAAACATTTTTTCAAGTATCTTCAGATAAGGAGCTTCTTAACAAAGACGCAGAACTCTGTAAATCTTCCCTGTCTAAATTCTTTAGAAAAGACAGTTCTGAACCATAATGGATCAGCTGGACTAATCACAAAATTCTATCAGATCATCATAGCTGCATCAGAGAATCCTCAGAGGATAAAAGATTAGCATGGTGTTCAGATCTTACGGAAGGAATCACTGTAGAAGAATGACAGGATATATGTTTTCAGGGCCAAATACAAACAATAAATACAAGGTTCAAACTCCTCCAGTATAAATGGGTGATGAGAACATACATTACCCCAGGGTTGCTACATCGCATCCACCCTAATACACCGGACACTTGTGTCAAGTGCGGTATACAGAAGGGTAGTTTGTTCCACTGCCTCTGGGAATGCACCCTCATTCAAGAATTTTGGAAAGAGATAATTGCAATTGTATCTATGTTTATTAATGAACAACTTCCATTGTGTCCCAAACTTTGTATTTTTGGATGTTTCCCAGCTAGCTGTACACTAAGCAATAGCAGGAAACAGATGGTTATATTTTGTCTCCTTGAAGCTAAACATAAAATTGCCCTGTCATGGAAATCGGTTCATAGACCAAGCAAGCAAAGCTGGATTGAAGGGCTACTGCAATACCTTGCCCTAGAGAAGCTTACATATGTTGTTAAAGGGAAATATAACACCTTTGTTAAGATTTGGGGTTCATTTATGCAATTTCTGGAGGGGGGGGAATTTCATTGCGGCTTTGTAGTCTACTGTCTCTAAACATTTATTTATTTATTTTTTATGTCCATCTGTGCATGTACACGTTTGTCACTCCTTAGAATTATTATTATTATTTTTCTTTTATTTTATTTATTTTTTTCTTTTTTCTTTTTCTTTTCCTTAAACACCATGATGGGAGTCAGGGTGTTACCATAACAGATAAGCATACCACTAACATCTCTACATTTAGAATATCCGCAAATGCCTATTTGTACTTATTGATGTGCCGTGTTCTGCTCTGTTTTGTGTCTTTGTATTCTAATTGAAAAATCAATAAAAACATTTGTCAAAAAAAACTGCGGAATGGATTTCCTGAGCGGGGGCGTGTCTCATAACTCTGTGTCTCATTGAGCCGCGCCTCTGTTCAGTAAATCCATTCCACAGTTTGCAGCCAGCTAGCAGACTAGCCGGCAGGAATCACCTGTGGAGTCATTTCAGCAGACAACGTTAAAGCGCAGGCTAGAGGTCGACCGATTTATCGGCCGGCCGATTAATCGGCCGATTTTTGGCCTTTTTTAACATAATCGGCATCGGCCAATATCCCAGTATATCAAGCCGATCCGCATCTGCGGGCAGCCTAGTGTTTTGTACTAACCGTACAAAACACCGCGGCCACACCGCTGTGGAAGCTCCCCGAATATCATTTATCAGAGTCTGGTTGTTACCCCTGTCCGTGGCAGTCTCATCCACTCCTATAACGGAGCTAACTGGAGCTAGCTAACCGCTAACGGAGCTAACCGCTAACGGAACTAATCGTTGCTAACAGAGCCTTCAGTCCTCCGTGGCTGTATCCATTAACTGCATCTATGGACTTGAGCACGAATAAAACCCTTAATTTTATTAAATTGGCTGAACGAGTTTTAAATTACAACTAAGAGTTGCTTGAATGACAGAAATGTGCTCAGATAAGATCCTAATGAGGTCAACAGGACATGTAACAGTAGGGTCCCCAAAACACAGATAAAACACTTCAACAAATGAACAATGATCTAACAAACCAGGTGAACAAGAACTGACTTCAGAGAGCCCTAGTCTTATGTGATTCAACAGGAGTTAGGAGGAAATAGTGTTGAGATTAATAATAACATGTCACTTTCTGTGAAGCAGATTTGTATTCTCAGAAGTTTAATGCTGCTAAGTGCACTAAACTTTATTTTTTTCATTTAAAAGTTTGACAAAGTTTATTTTCTTCTTACCTGTTTCGTTTCATACGTTATTTATACAATATACAGTATGTTTTTACATTACATTTTTAATTGAAGTATACAAGTGTAGATTGGTGAAGTGTTCAATAAATTTTTTTGTTGAGAAATTCTGTGTATATTAGTGTTACATTTTATCTTTCAAATAGAGGTTTAAAAACAAGCACATATCGGCCAAAATAAATCGGCAGCATTAATCGGCCATCGGCTGACCCTGATTTCTAAAGATCAGCATCGGCATCGGCATCGGCCAGAGAAAAACCATATCGGTCGACCTCTAGCGCAGACATGCTCATGGATATGGGATATCTCCGCAGGTTGGATCGGGAAAATCCGATACGTGAATTACGCTGGTATCGGTCCCTATAACGATACTGGATCGGATCGGCCCCATCCCTAATAAAAAGTATATATCTCATGAAGGGTTCATGCAATTTTTACAATATTTGAAGGGTACAATCTAGAGTCCACGGCCACAATGTTATACTGATTGGTCAAAATGCAGGTGCAAAACCACTCGTCCCTGGGTGGGCTCGAACCACCATCCTTTCGGTTAACAGCCGAACGCGCTAACCAATTGCGCCACAGAGACTACACTAACATGTCAGTGTGTTCAATTTTTTTTTTTTTTTTTCCCAAAACAGCAGTTGACACCAGTATTGATTTTTGCAAATTTCCCTCAAATCCAACATGTATTAATCAGTCCCGCCAAGATTTTGCGGCATTTTTTTTTAGTTAGTTGCGGCTTAAAATGCCTGATTTTGCGGCAGCTTTTCTAAAGCTTTTCTTTTGTATTTTTGTTTCGATGAAAATGCGAGACAGTAAAAATTGCAAAACATTGCTATTTTTGAGGCTTAAAATGCACTCGATGCACGAACTCCTTGTTGGGTTTTCGCCCGATCTGCCTCAAACTTTGCATATATCATCTTCAGATGGACATGACAAAAAGTAACAAAAACTATTTTGCTTGATTGAAAAATGTGTAATTTATGAATAGCTAGCGACCAAATCCAAAGTAAATGCTATCAATGCAAAAAAAAAAACAACTTTAGATTCTTGTTGACCATGCCACTCTGAGGCTCTGGACCATATTTGGCAAACACTGGACATTAGGGGGCGCTATTAATATAAAAAGTATATATCTCATAAAGGGTTCATGCGAGTATAATCTAGAGTCCACGGCTACAATGCATGGTTTCCCAAAGCACTTTGTAGCTTAGGCGGCCGCCTTAGCAACACACGCCTGCCGCTACACTGTTGCAAGTGTGTTTACACTTTTCAAAACTCCACGCAGACGGCGTATATGACGGCGTGGTGAAAGCTGTCACGGTTAGACTTCCTCTGTTACAGGCAGGCACCACTGTGTTCACTATGCCCTATTGAGTGAGTGACAGGCTGAGGTTGTCAGGTCCCCCCCCCCCCGGGTCTGACGGCAAACCCCACCATACCACCTTAACTAACAAATTTTCTGCGGGAAACCCTGCAATGTTTCACTGATTGGTCAAAATGGGAGTGGCCTTTTGCAAGTGCAAAAGCACTCGTCCCTGGGTGGGCTCGAACCACCATCCTTTCGGTTAACAGCCGAACGCGCTAACCAATTGCGCCACAGAGACTGTAACCTGTAAGTGTGTTCAATTGTTTTTTTTGTGAAAAGCAGTTGAAATCCAACATGTATTAGTCATTCCCGCCAAGATTTTGCAGGCTTTTTTTGAGTTAGTCTCATCTTCAAATCAGAAACAAAGACATGAATTTGGCGAAGTATGTGTGTTACATCAACCAGTTCGCTCTCCTGCTTATACGTTAGTCCATTATATTACTGAAGACTTCCACCTCTTTGGTATCTCAATGAAGACAACCTGTCTGCTTAACGACGGACAACTCGTCAAATACAGTGAAGGCAGCACAGCTGAACGAGTGGACCAGGCCCCAGTGTTTGGGACACAGATTACATCTTGCCAATGGTAAGTTACAGTTTTTCTCAATTGCTAAAACATTAAACCCTATTGTCTGAACCAAATGCTCAGTTGCCTGAACCCACTGATTGAATCAATCACTCTTTTGGCAAAACCATAAGCACTTTTCACCTGTTTAGACATAACTTGCCAACACATTTTCATTGTGATGCACCCGTGCTGCATAATGGTGAGCACAGGTGACAAAAGTCAAACACAATTAAAGCACAGGTGTCACCACTTGAACACACCAACTCAAAATTGATCACACTTGTGGGTAATGATGTGAGGGAACATATAAGCCAGTTCAGAGAGCACTGGTTTGTGAGGCCCTACAATGGATAGAAATCTGAGAGGAAGAGTTTGTGTGAGAGGAGGTCGAGGTGGTCAGCGAAGACAAAGAACAGTAATATCTGATGAAATCAGAGCTACTGTGATTGACCATGTTCTTGTCCATGGTATGAGCCTGAGGGAGGCTGGACAAAGGGTACAACCAAACATCAGTAGATTCACTGTGTCCACCATAATCCGAAGATTTAGAGAAGAGAACAGGTAATTACCTTTTTTTGACATTATAGTACAGTATGTAAATGTTGACAGCAATTACTGTGACATACTATATACTGTACCACAGTATACTGTAAGTAAATGTTTCAGTACATGACTGTACCAATGTACTGTAGTATTGTAATGGAGGGTTGGTCTGTTTGTAGGCCTAGTATTCCATGTATATTTTTTGTAACTCTGTTCTCTTTTTCTAGAATTGAAAGACTATCACATGGGGGTGGGAGGACAGGTATGTTCTCCCCACACCAAGAGACCCTAATTGTTGATATGGTCCGTGAGAACAATGCCATTAAACTGAGTGAAATTCAGTAGATCATTGAGGACTATGTAAATTTTGAGGGTATCAACAGTCTCAGCCTCTCTACTGTTGATCGTGACCTCAAGCACAACAGACTGCGCATGAAACAGCTATACAGAGTGCCCTTTGATCGCAACTCAGACAGAGTCAAAGAGCAAAGATTCCAGTATGTACAGGTTGGCATATATCCAAACACATTCAATGTTGATTACTCTAAGTAGTGATTTACTGTAGTGGCCTAAATCACTTTTTCTGTATCCCTTACAAAACTATCCATTTCTACAGAGGGTTTTTCAACTGGATGCTATGGAAAGACCCCATGAATACATCTACATGGATGAAGCTGGGTTTAATCTCACTAAAAGGAGAAGGAGAGGCAGTAATGTGATTGGCCATTGTTGGTGTTCCTGGGCAGCGTGGTGGCAATGTCACATTATGTGCTGCCATCAGCAATCATGGGGTTGTCCACCATCATGCCAACCAGGGGCCCTACAACACTCCCCAGCTCCTCATTTTCCTCAATCACATGCGAGATGCTCTGTTAGGGCAGCAGGATGAGCATCCCATCTATGTTGTTGTTGTTGTTGTTGTTGTTTGGGACAATGAGTTTTCACAGAGCCCTCCAGGTTAGAGTGGTTCAATATGAACCAAGGTTTTATCAGTCTTTGCCTTCCACCGTACTCCCCTTTCCTAAACGCCATTGAGGAATTCTCCTCATGGCGGTGGAAGGTATATGAACGCCAACCTTACACCAGGGTAAATCTCCTGCAAGCCATGGAACTTGCCTGTGGTGACATAGGTGTGGAGGCATGCCAAGCTTGGATACGGCACGCCAGGGTTTTTTTTTCCCCGTTGCCTGGCCAGACAGAATGTGGCCTGTGATGTGGATGAAGTCCTGTGGCCTGACCCAATACGGAGACATGATGCTGTGGCTGAGTAATGCACTTATTTGTATATTTTTGTACTTTATTTTTACATGGGCTTACTGTACACAAGTGGCAAACGCATAAGATTTGTTTGTTTTTACAAGTGCTATGTGTAAATGCAAAAGATTTTTGACTTTTTGTACAAGTGCTAAATGCACAGGTTTTTTGTTTTGCAACATTCATTTAGCCTACAGTGAACAATACACATTTATTTCTCCAGCTTCATGTCCTGAGCATTGTTTTCTATTTTTCTACGTAGTGTTTAGTGACTATTCAGTAGTGTTTTTAATTTTGACTCGGGGCACGATTTGACAACAGTTCAGTTTTGAGCACACATTGAACTGTTTTGAGGTCAAGTTTGGTTTTGCAAGAAGAGTCTGAGGTTTTGTGAATGTAGCTTGAAAATTGGGTTTTGTGTTCACAGTTTAGAGAAAAGGAGAGCAGCTTTCAAGAAATGTCGTAGCAATCGAAACTGTTTTTTTTTTTGTGTGTGAGTGTAATGGTTAAACATTGTATCACACAACTGCAATTGTATGAGTTACACTATTTTTATTTAATTTTCCTCCAGAAAATGCAATCAAAGATGGTGTAGAGTATCAAGAGCGATAGGGCTGTGCAAGAAGTTGGTGGGGCACTTCTCCCACAGTTGGAGGAAAAAGGCAGCGCTCACTGAGGCACAGGAGCTTAAACTTCCTGAGCACTCGGAGCTTAAAAAATAATCGCATATTGAATCGCAATATTGGTGAAAAAAAATCTCAATTAGATTATTTTCAAAAATCGTTCAGCCCTATCATACGTTAAACTAATTAGTAAATTTTCATACAACATTCGACAAAAATACATAAAGTATCCGTCCCTGGGTGGGCTCGAACCACCAACCTTTCGGTTAACAGCCGAACGCGCTAACCAATTGCGCCACAGAGACAGTTATGCCTACCCCATCAGAAGGTGATTATGTATGTTGGGCAGAGAAGTCTAAGAACATCGAGAGAGAAAAAGATTACACTAAAAGCTATATGTAATATTTCTGCATTAAATTTCTGCATTAAAATGTTAAAATTTCTCTCAAAAGTATATAACACTAAAACAGGGGTACTGTTAGGGCAAGTACAAAAAAACACATTTTTTCATAGGAAATACAGCCCGGCTAGCTCAGTCGGTAGAGCATGAGACTCTTAATCTCAGGGTCGTGGGTTCGAGCCCCACGTTGGGCGCTAACTTTTTCTTTTTGGACTGTGTAAGATTTCCACAAATGCTGCTAAGAGAAAGCACAATTCCGTCCTGATTAATCTGTGATTTTCTTTCAATACTCTAAGGTTAAGCATACATTATATAACATTAAACACTTAACTGGCAATGCTCTAACAAGGTGTGATTTAGAAGCATACTAATCCATATGTCCACAACAATAGCAGGAACCATCCCCCCACACTGTTGACAACCATCAAATTGCCAACAACCAGAATGTGTATCAGTGCCGGTTAGTTAAGCCCTCGTTCACACCCCTCACCCGCTCTGACACAGACATTACACAACCAACTGCTTACCCCCCTACTGGCCACTCCCACCTGCATCCAGGATCTGTGTGTATGTATGTGTGTCAGCTATTTCAGAGACAGAGGAAATGGCTGGTGTAGTCTCAACAACCTGGAGCTGAATTTAGATTCCAACAACTATTACCATCAGGAAGAAGGTTCATAGTGCCTCTGGCTAAAAAGTCATTATACAACAAATCCTTCATTCCCAATGCAATACATATACAAAACTCATGCTACTAACACATCACACACACTCTGTCTTCAATCAAAAGAAAATGTTCTAACATGGTAACATATTTTTGAATCTTGAAACTTGAACTGTCACACTCCTACAAAAGAAAATTGTCTGTTTCCGCCCGGTTTCGAACCGGGGACCTTTCGCGTGTTAGGCGAACGTGATAACCACTACACTACGGAAACGCTTACATGCAAACCTTCTACAGAGTAATTAAATAGAATGAGGTATACTAACACACTTTCAACAGCGGCTACATCATAAAAAGGATTACGCAACACCCATGAAACAAGCGTTGGTGGTATAGTGGTTAGCATAGCTGCCTTCCAAGCAGTTGACCCGGGTTCGATTCCCGGCCAACGCATCGTTTTAACTCTGTTTACCGATTGAAATAAACCTCAAATCAAGTCGATCAAGTTAAGTGGGAGGCAAAAATCATGATTAGGATTAATATTAGACGAAGTAGACTACCCTGTCCCCTAATTTTGTGTCCTTAAGTATAAAAAAGAATAGTTAGGCAGAATAATGGCGCAACATTCCCACCTTGAACACTACTAGGAAATGTAGCACAAAAAACGTATTATTATCATTCAACTTGACCTCATAAGGATTACTCACACTTTAGATGCTTGCTGTTGGATGGAGTACTTTTGGAACTTCATCCCTCGCTGGGTTCAGCCAAAATATGCTATATTGGAATATACACATTCATGTTAGTATCCAGTTTCAGACAAACATTCATTCACAATCATTCACATATGGAACTCTTACTTTTCATTAGCAATTTTCACAAATGTTTGGCCAGGGCTCACTTGTAAAAGAGATTTTAATCTCAATGTGATTTTTTTCCCTGGTAAAATAAAGGTTAGAAAATGGACTGTGACTGTGATATTATGTTATATGTGATATTCTGTTCTCACGCAGATCGTGAATATCACATATAACATAATATCATAATATATCTTCTGCACAAGACCTATGTTGCAGGAAACACAGTAATAACACCTAACTATTTAATAATCACAACATATAATTCAAGCAATGCTTTAAATACAACACAATTGGTAATGTTCATGCACCAGCATTTTTGTAATTTTGTTCCAATTTAAATAACATTGTCCTAAAATTCAAGATCCAACCACAGTTCGACTGAATCGTTCACCCGGCGTCTTTGAAGCTCCATTAGGCTAATTAACTAAGTTTGGCTAATTAACGACGTTTGGCTAAATAACGGTAACGTTACCCAATACATCTTTACATCAAGATGCCATGCTGTTTTTTTGTTCAAATCCAAGTTCATAAATGCTTCTCTTTACAGGTCCAAATAAACCCTATATTTACCCGTTTTAGCTAAATTACAGTTTAACATATTTTAAAAAAAAAAATCCGAAATCATGCTTAACCCGTTTTATTCACCCTAACGTTACAAGTCGTTTTCAAGGGCGCAGGTGGTCTCCGGACAATCTGCTAACAAATTGGACCGAATTATAATTTTGAATGAATTCTCTTGAGAGGGCTTTGCCCGATGAGTTTCACTAATTTAGATGACTTCACTAAATTAGTCAAATTTCTTAACATTATGGCAAAGCTATTAAAACACATCGTCTGTTAGCTAGGTTAGCATGGTTTCTTCAGCCCTTGTGAAGGGCGCAGGTGGGCTCCGTACAAAATGCTAATAAATTGGTCGGAATCAAAACATTTGGAATTATACTCTTGAGAGATTATTTTAGATAATTTCCCTAAATCAAGCTTCTTAACATTAACATTAACAACACAGCAAAGCTATTCAAACACATCGCCCGTTTTCTAGCGTTAGCATGTCGCATTAGCGTTAGCTGAGGTTTGCTATTTAGAACGTGGTCACGTTAAGCTAAGCTAACGTTAGCGCAAAGTAAGGTTATCTTACCAACCTGTTCTCTTCATTCCCAAACTCGGTACACGTCCCAAACTCAAGTAAACTGGCAAAACATGTTTCTAAACACATATTATTGCTAAATAATACTAAAATGCAGCGTGTAGAGCCAGTTTAGACAAAGTAAGCTTCGGTTGACCTTCTCGACACACACCTCGCGTTAGCTCCTTGCGCTACTCGCCGCTCCCAGCATGCTCTCCACCGCCCGACTATATCACGCCACCGACACATGACTTGAGGTGCGTTCAGGTACTGGCGGTGTTTGCAATTTAAATAGGTGTATTACAACATCTTTATAAAGTATATTGTTATAACCAAGTATTAATTAAATCAGTAGGCCTACTGTCTCACTAAACTGAAGGTCAGGTATAAATTATTATTCTTCTGTTTGATATGCTAACGTTACCCACCTACTGGTCAGATAAATGTTTATTTCACACTGATAGCATTGATATCTCACTCACTGACATCATTGTAAAATTTAAAAGTTTGCATGATATAATAAATAGACTACATTTTGTTGTCAAAGTCATTTAAAGATGTTGGAAAACTGTTTGAAATTAGAAAAGCACAAATAAATAGATACTATAGTGCTAAGAGTTTGGATGTGGAAATGTCGTAAAGGTTAAAAGACAGATTGTAAACTCAAAACAGAGAACACAAAAGAAGAAATAATTAAAAATGTCATTAAGGATTTTTTTAACTGGATCACTTAACGGTGATTTTTCATTTATTATATACAGTTTAGAGTGTGCAAATATGTATTGAGACTGAAACTAAGCTTATTCAATTAGCAAGAGTGGTTGGTGTTTTTGCAGAATAAAATGCCCGAGCCTTTAAAAATAGTGGATGCACTAGATGTGGCTTTAATCCACATCTAAATAAGGATGCCAACACATTATGCTGTAGGACTCTAAGGACAGTTGGCAGGAGAGAAGAGTTGGCTATTAAGTTTGAAATAAATGTTGTCAAATAATTAATGCACAGTGAACAGGTTAATCCTGCTTTTGATGTTAGTGTATGTCTGGATGTTATATTACTTTTGTTTTGCGTTGATAGGGATTTGTCGGGCCCCTGACCCTGTATAGAATAATATATCCATGATATAGGCCCATAGGCCCCACTTCATCACGTGACACAGGCACTACATTATGGTTGACATGGAAACGAGCTCCTCATCAAACAAATGTCCGGGCTTGCAACTGCAGCAAGCGAGACGCGCAAAGTAACCGAGGAGATTTTTGGCGTAATTTAATCTGAGGTGAGTACAAGCCATTCACAGTCTTCGTGATTTGAACCACGGTGTAACAGAGCGCCATTTTGAGAAGAAAAAAGCCGACAACTGTGAAATAACAGTAGTGCAATTGGTTGTGGTATCTGCCTGTCGCCGCCTGTCTGTCACGGTAAGCTAAACAAAATGTGACTTCCGTTCAGGACCTTCAAACTAAAACCGTAAATCATTGCTTAGAGTGTAATGCAGTTGTTGGGATAGGAGGGGCAGGGGGGAGGGAATACAAAAACACAGAATATCAATACACAACATAATTGGTAATAAAGACTGCACGTATAGGGCGAGAACCATAGCTGAGAGCATGCTTTCATCATTTTTATCCGACTTTTGCCAGTGTGTTTTTGTTTTGAAGACTAAGTCACATTACTTCCGGCCTTGTACTTGGTTACTTTACAATGCAGAAGCCGCACTAGCATCTTCTTAAACTACAGCCTGAAAAATAGCAGTGTTTGGATGTTGTCACTGATGAACACTAGCAACCACCTTTTATTTGATTGTCTGCCACACACACATTGTACTTTATGTAGATGTACGTAATGAAGCTAAATGAGACTCAGAATTTGGGACCTGGCGCTCTAATCTAAACGCTGTATTTGGTTCAGAGAACATATTATGACCTTTGTAAAAATGCCCAAACAAATTGAAGGAGTGCTTGAGGTAAAGCTATTTATATAGGCATAAGGCTAACTTCTGTGTTCACTCCCTCACAGGTCGCCATGCAGGATAACAGGAATAGGATGATTCCGTTCCCTCCACCCATCAGCAGAGACAGAGTCATCAGGGAATTCCCAAAGGTAGGTCCCGTTTTTTCTATACATGTATTTTTTTTTTGTCCAATATACTGTGGTGATAATGGTCTGCTCCAGTTCAATACAGGTCAAAGAAAACCCTTGTATTTTACTGTGAGATTATTATGGTTAAAATGGTAGGAGCAGTAGGGCAGTCTAGAAGATGTTAATTTTATTGGATATGTGTGACTTATAACTGACTTTCTCAGATAGTGAAATCAGTGTCAGACCACAGCACTTAGGGTAATTCCCCTGTTGAAGTCAGCTCCCCAATCCCAGACTCAGTCAACATATGCTTCTGCCCTCTAAAGCCTCTCCAAATATTACATTAAGCACTTTATTTGGACAGGAATCTACAATGTTTAATAACTTCTTCTAATGGGGTGAACTCACAACTGTCAATCCCAAACCTTAGTGTTTCTATTCAAGTCTATATAACACATGCCAGTAACAGAATAGTTGGAAATATAAATTGTGTTGTTAAAATAGAATGTCTCACAACCTTTGATGCTCGCAGTACAATCCACATGTTTACATTATTTCTTTCATCACATATATGAAATTAGTCGTAAAGTTGCTAAGTGGTAGTAAATGTACAGTGTAGGTGTTAAGCCTAGTTTGTCTATGAACAAATGCTGCAGCTCATCAAGACCAAAGAAAGTTCTGGTGTCTTGCTTCTCAACTGCTGGGTACAGTTAAGGGAGGCATCAACGTCCCGGCCACGGTCTTGAAGCTAAGGCAGGAACGGTTAACTTCCGGTTTACAA
Source organism: Sander lucioperca (assembly GCF_008315115.2). Classification (NCBI taxonomy): domain Eukaryota; kingdom Metazoa; phylum Chordata; class Actinopteri; order Perciformes; family Percidae; genus Sander; species Sander lucioperca. The sequence goes on from NC_050181.1 coordinate 22,408,219, forward strand.
CTAGGCTTTGAGTTAGAGAGTGGTAGAGCTATTAGTCAGTGTGAACTTTAGTTTGTGTGATTTGTTACAATACTGTTATTGACAGGAGATCAGTAAGATTCATATTTATTTTTCAATAAAAATACAGATAAGGAAGATTAGATTATTTTCCCATATTGTTCAGCCCTAGTTTGACTCCTAATATATACAAAAAAAACTTTACTTACTTACTTACTTACTTATTAATGACTTTGGTGATCCCCTGACTTTTCATCTAGTGCTATCTTCAAATCAAAATGTTCTTTTCCTGTGATATCTCAACATCTACCAATCAACCTCTACCTACCTCAACCTATCAACGTCTACAGACATTCATGGTTTCCAGACAATGCATGCTATGCATGTAAACTTTGGTGATCCTCTTACTTTACCTCATGTGCCACCATTAGGTTGACATTTGTGGTTTTGAATGTCTTAACAATAAATGGATTGTCCTGAAATTTGGTACAAACTCAAGATGAATTTTAATAACTTTGGTGATCCCTTCACTTTTCATCTAGCTCCATCATCAGGTCAAACGCTTAGTTCGTCCACTACTTTGGTTTATGACTAAATACATGCAAAACTAATGACATCCCATCAGCTTCAGCTGTAGTTTGTGTTTATTATTAATACGTTAATGTTAACATTCTATCCACTAAACACGGTAAACATTATACCTGCCTAATAACATCTGCATGTTAGCATTGACATTGTGAGCATGTTAGCATTTAGCTCAACACCTAGAGCCTCTAGCATGGCTGTGGACTTAGTCTTGTTGTTATAACATGTATTCAGTGGCTTTGTGCAGAATAAATGACAGTAATATATGGTCCTCCTGTTCTTTTCAGTGGTACACGCCTAATGCGTCTCTGCAGCTGAAGAAAGACTGGGACATTCAGGCTAAAGCAGCCTGTAAAGATGGAGCCGACAGGCATCAGCCGTGAGTCTCCCGCTTTGGGTTAATGCATCATTCGTAGCTTTGCTTGAACATCACATGAAAAGCCTTTACAGATACCGTGTGTGTATGTGTCCAAGACAAATTTCCTTCGGGACAATAAAGTCAATCTTTTCTTTTCTTACATCTTACACTGATGTTAAAAAATCTGTTGTCTTCTTTAAAGGTGGGACCGACAGAAAATGTCAAAAGTGGTGGTTGTTGGAGACCTTAATGTGGGGAAGACCTGCCTCATTAATAGGTACTTTATCAACAATTAGCCAATTAAGACATAACCTGTATAACTGAGATGACAATATCAAAATCAGATCTGTTTTACTGTCCTGCAGAAAGTGGACGAGTTCTTCCGATCAGTGTTTCCCAACCTTTTTGGCAAGTGACCCCTTAAAGTAAAGCTATGTCTACCTGTGATCCTTCATCACAAGTTGCATACGTCTGTGGGTAGTGGCCAGTTCAATTGGAGAGTAATTTGTCCTTCTCGGGTTGTTTATTTGAATACTTTTAGGGGCCTAAAGATGTGAATATTATCCAGTTATTTACAAGCAAAGGGCAAAGACCAGAAAGATATATCACTAATGATGTGTCTCAGAAATGGTTTTTTTCTGCTTCAATGTCCTGCTATTCGTCTCACAATCAGATTTATCTTGTGACTTTATTGGAGGGTCTCGACAAGATCGGAATGGCTGGAAACCCTTGCTATAGCATTTATATAGACATTTAAGAGCATTTCTCTTGCCCATATTAAACACAGTTATCTGTTGGAACTGACTGATGGTACCGATAAGAAAAAAACAAACAAAAAGGAAACAGAATTACAGAATAGAACAGACCTAGGACTGTTTTAGTTTGTCTGAGTTCTAACCACCATGGACAAAAAGAAAAGAACAACAACTTGATGTGTTTATGCTGTTTTCAGGTTTTGTAAAGATGTATTTGAAAGAGACTACAAGGCCACCATAGGTGTAGACTTTGAGATTGAGAGGTTTGAGATATCTGGAGTACCTTTCTCCCTTCAGATGTGAGTAGTTTGGTTTTAAGTTATTCTGCATGTATGTAACTTTAGAGTACTTTCTGTTTTCGCCATTCATGCTTACTTTTTATTATTTTTTTTGTAGTTGGGATACTGCTGGCCAGGAAAAATTCAAATGCATCGCTTCTGCATACTACAGAGGTGCTCAGGGTAAGACGTTATTGTAATAACTAACTCTATAACTAACTCTGGGTCTGATGCTAGGTGAGCATGCATTTTTAGCTGGTGTTAAATAATAATACTGAAACTTCTTGTCCTTCTTTTCCAGTCATAATCACCGTCTTTGACATGGCAGACATAAAGTCCCTAGAGCATACACGGTAGGTCTGATTATAACATTATCATTGGGCTTATTCTACAGTTGTGGACAATAATAACCCAGGCCCACAACCTTTACTGTTTTGGTTCACTCTCACTGCTGTCATCAGCCATAGCAGGCAGCTAATTTTTTGGCAAACAAGCTCTGATTGACCCACTGTACACTACCTGCCTAGCACTAAACAGCAGACGGACAAAGTTGGAGACTAGCTGGTGAACATAGTGGAGCATTTAGCAGCTAAAGAGCCAGATATATTTCTAAGGGTTTGCTGGGGACAAAAATCAGAGCTATAGGAGAGGGAATATTGACCTTACACTCATTAAGTGGACAGAAACATGATTCCAAATGAATGCTGGTTGTTGCACTGCATGTTGCAAGACATCTGTGTCACAAAATAATCTGAACTCAAAGGTCCACTTACTACCTTTCTAACTGCATCTCACAATGACACTTAAGCCAGCGAATGGTGCCATCACATACTGTAATGTAGTAATGTAGCTACGTAGAGTGAAGATGCAAGATGCAACAAAAAGATCTGGTGAAGATGTATCACCATGCTAAGTCTAGGTGTAATATCTTGTATAGGTCAGACGTTTTTAGCCTGATAATCAGACTGAATAGGCATTTTGTTTTACTTTCATTCATATTTGAATCGCTGAACAAACAGGAGATGTGGGCAATGATTCAGAGATCTGGAACCAGGCTAAAAGTCTCATCAGATAGCCAAGAGATATTTGAGCAGTTGGTGTTGATCACTCTCCACAACCATTGATATCGCAGTATCAGTGATTTAAAAAACTGAATCAGCAACCCATCTTCAAAGACATGAAGAAATATATTTACATCCATCCAACATCCATTATTACCTATCTATCTAAAATCCACTGCAAGAGCATATTGTACTGTAAGATAATGTCAGAACTTTATTTTGTTTTCATAGGCAATGGTTAGCGGAGGCCATGAGCGAAAATGAGCCTGACTCCTGTTTTATCTTCTTGGTTGGCACTAAGAGTGACCTGCTGGTGATTATATTTTATATTTTTTATATATATATATATATATATATATATTGCAGATTTTCAGAAACACAATTTTCTTACATTACCCAACTGTCTTGTTCTTAAGCCCTTAGAAGAAAGACAGAGGACAGAAAAGGATGCCATCCAGATGGCAACAGAAATGCATGCAGAGTTTTGGGCTGTTTCAGCTAAAACGGGTAAAACCAAGAGCTCACACTTCAGTTCTGGATGGTACACAATGACAACATGAATACAATGATTCTGGGCAATGCAGACAGCCACTGTAAGAAACTGTTAATTTGTCTAATTTTCAGGGGAGAACGTGCAGGCGTTTTTCTTCAGAGTGGCAGCTTTGGCCTTCGAGAAGTGCGTACTGAAGGACATGGAGAATGGGGTCCCTGCTAGTATCGGACGTGGAAATAGTATCAGTAAGTAATGACTCTACTCCTAACAAGCAGAGATGTTAATAAAGGAAGCCTTGAGGGTCTACAAATCTACCCTCAATGTTTGTCTTGACAGAATCAGATCGTGTCAACCTGGATGAGACTGCGCCCCAAGACACGAAGAGAAGCTGCTGCTGATGAAAAGAGGAACTCTCAAAGTGAGCCGTTTAGGAGAGTGGAACCAGACAGATGCTCTATTCTGAGCTTCAGCTGCCGAAACAAAAGTGACTGACCATGTTCCACTGGTCTGAAATGTGCCTTAGGACATGTTCCATTGGGTTCCTTAAGTTATCAAAACTGCCATGTATTCTGACATTTGCAAAAGGTTCAACCAGTATGCGCTTCTGAAAGCCAATTGTTATTGGCTTGAAGCTGACAATAATGGACTCTTTTTTCTGATACTATATCTTATGAATTTGACCTTTTTTATGGGGTAGTTGTCAGTATTTTATTCTCAATATCATTTAGACCAGGGGTCACCAACCTTTTAGAAACTGAGAGCTACTTCATGGGGACTGAGTCATACGAAGGACTACCAGTTTGATACACTCTTCTGAAATAACTAATTTGCTCAGTTTGCCTTTAGTTATATATGATTATTAATGATTAATGATACTCATCTATGTGAAGACACTGATCAGGTTAATGATTTCTCATTATCAATATTACCAGCAATGACTTAACAAGGTGGGAAACAGATAATATCAATATTCAATTTTCATTTTTAGAACAGGCCTGAGGGCTACTCATGTGGTCCTTGGGGGCTACTTGGTGCCCGCGGGCACCGTGTTGGTGACCCCTGATTTAGACCATGGGAAACCCAAGATAAATTATTATACTATGGCAATAACAAATCTGACAAATCAGTGTGTCTCCTTAAAGGTCCCATGGCATGAAAATTTCACTTTATGAGTTTTTTTTAACATTAATATGAGTTCCCCCAGCCTGCCTATGGTCCTCCAGTGGCTAGAAATGGTGATAGGTGTAAACCGAGCCCTGGGTATCCTGCTCTGCCTTTGAGAAAATGAAAGCTCAGATGGGCCGATCTGGAATCTTCTCCTTAGGACGTCATAAGGAGGAAGGTTACCTCCCCTTTCTCTGCTTTGCCCGCCCATGAGAAAGAGAGAGACATCATGGCTTGAAAACAAGCGAAGCATGGCAGTTGGTCAAGGTGAAGCCGGTCTACGGAAAGCCTTTCCACTCCCTGTTTAGCCTCATTGTACCGATTTTGGTTGCAGTTCCACCAGAGTTCCACTGGGGGTGATCGCAGGTGAGTGCAAAATGAATGGGACCCTATGGAGCTAGACGGCTAAATTTGTCTCTTTCGCCTGAATGTCGTTGAGAAATCTCAGATTTGATTGTAGTTTTTGCAAGTTCAACCTGGATTATAGGTCGAAAGTTGAATGAACGAGGACTTATGTCCTTTTGATTTCTTACAGGTTAAGTTGTTGTTGCCCATAACACGCTAGCATTCTGCTAATGAATGCTGAATGGTCAGTGAAGGACTGATTGCGATCGGAGATCCCGCTTGACGGCATCCGAAGCAGAACCAGAATGTCAGAGTGAATATTTCGGCGTGGTCTTTAAAACATTAGCAAACCTCTTTCTAGCACAACAGGGAGAGCCTTACTTGTTAGCTGTGTTGTCGATGCCTCGAGAGAACAAAGGAAGCGACTCAGAGCTTGCCGTAAAGCAGTATCTCTAGCCGTATATGTGTATGACATCATTTACATTTTAAAAGGCTTTTTAGAACAAAAAAGTCACTTTAAAAAAATCTAACACCCAGCAGTGTGTATTTTCTTACACAACATTCAAATTACTAGACAAAAAATTATATCCTGAAAGTGGATTTTGAGGGGTATAGCTCCATAGAGTCCCATTCATTCTGCACTGGCCTGTGAGCGCCCCCTATACGGATCAAGAGTGGAACTCCAACCAGTTCAGAAGCCGGAAGTAACGAGAGAGTGGAACTTCTTCCCTTATTAGAAATGATTTGGTCAAGGCCACACCCCCCCCCTCCACCTTGCCCCCCCCCCCCCCTCCTCTCTCTCCTCCTCAATAGCTACAGACACAGAAATGGCACATCCTAAGGAAAGCTCATTGTGGGACTGGCTCTAGTGGCTGTAATTCTGCACCAAGGCTGAATTTCAGGAAAGAGACTTCAGATACAGTATTAGGGGACCACTAAGACCTATATAAAAGCATCCAAAAAGCAGCATGTCATGGGACCTTTAAAATCAGTTTATGGTCTGATTAATGTCTTCTTGGTCAATCCTGCAATATTTGTAAAATACAAACTCTATTATGTGCATCATTTCAGAGGTGGATAGTAATAGACTTATTTGGGACAGGCCAATATTGTCCCTAGTGACACCCTTACATGGATGCTTTAGATTTTCTTTGCTACTGTAGTAGTTTTTTTATTTTATTTTTTATTTCTTTTTATCATTCAGTATTGTTGTGAAATATGTCTCACCCATTACTGTGGGTGATTAAGGTTTAATAAAAGTTTATTCGCTGGAATTTGGGAGCAAGGAAACCAAACCATTATGTTTCCTTTTAAAAAAAAAAGTATATAATGGTCATAATTTATGTAATTTCTTAAAGTGATATCTTGACTCGTTGAATCAAAAGCTGACAATAGTAAGCAGCTGTGCATTTATGAAAGTATTGTTGTCAAAGCCTATTATGTTTAATAAAGTGGTTTATTGGCTGTCTGCACGGTTCTGTCATGATAATATTCACAATTATGAAGTATGGCTATGCAAGATTCACAAGCAAATGTATCCCTTAATGATTAGCACTTTCTCACCTACTGAAAAACACTGAATGTGTACAGTAAAGGCTTGCCTTTAATGCGGTGGTCCAGATATTTAAACAAAGATTAATTAAATATACACTTGCATCACATCCTAGGTTTTTTTATTTTCTTTTACTGCACATCATAGTTGTATGTTCTTGCTTTTCAATCGAAATATGACGAGGGTTGACAAGTGCATGTATATACAATTAAAAATAAATGTGTTATGTGTGTGTAATGTGGTAGAATTCGCAGGTATACTGCAGAGTGATAGAGAAAGACATATCTCTATGGCTCCGGTATACTGGAAAGAAACATGCGTTCCAAAAAAAAAGCGAAGATGGTAATAAGCGGAGTGAGCCCTCTTCCTTTTCTAAAATACTCTCTGACCCGCCGCGGCGCGAACCAATCACATCACACATCTCCATGTTTTGGAGGAAGTACAACCAGTGTGAGCTAACGTCAGATTAGTTAGCTAGTAAACTGCTTTCTATTTCCATCTTAAAACGGTGTCTCTAACGTATTTCAACTATATGGATGTATTTTCATTACAGTGGTTATTGTAACGTTGGGGCTAGTGTTTGTTGACTTAGCTAGTTCAGTAGCTGTAAATTGTCTCAAGTTAGACGCACACGCTAGGCTAGCATGTGTCAACAACCCAGGGCAGTTTGAGCTGCTAGGAGTTTGAGTTGTTGAGGAGGGACTGCTCAGGTACTGCTCTATTTATTAAATGTGTTTACTTGTTCTAACCGATGTACTTTAATGTGTTATTGTGTACTTCAATACGACAATAAGTTATCTTAATACATGTATACCTTTTTAAATGTATGGTAGGTCTGTGTGATAGAGAGAACGTGCATTACTTACGGCAGCGTCAAAGTTAATGTAGTCCTTTCAAAAAGCCTGGCTGGCAGCTCATTATGGGTCAACCGCTAACTTTAGTAGCCCAAATCAGTTTCAACCACTTTACTTCAGCCAATTAAAACGCACATTTCGGATTAGTTTGCCTAAAGCTCACCATAGACTTAACTACGCAACTGTGTAGAAGACTATAATCAAACGATATTAAATGAATAAGTGATCGCGGCGTTACAATGGTTAATCTAGTAATTGAGTTTAGAAATGGCAAGCCAATTGAATCAGCAGAACACGTACCAAAGCTAGTGTTAGTTTGCTTGCAACTTTGAGAAATCACAAATGAACTAATGATTTTGATCCCCAGCTGGTTCATTATGAAGACCAATAAGTCATACAAGCTTGTGCTGCACAAGAAAGGCTTTGGTGGTAGCGGTAAGGAAGAACTTGCAACTCATGCACTCAAAGTTAATGTTTCTCTTATGAAAGATTGTTTTTTTTATTTTTCAAATGAACTTTTTCTTTGAGCAGATGATGAGTTGGTTGTCAACCCAAAAGTTTTCCCTCAAGTCAGTCTAAGGGATATAATCGAGATCGCACACCCCACAGATGAATACAGGTGAGCTTGCATAATGAGAGGATTGCTGTTGTGATGCCACTTACATATTACATATTGTTACACTACTGAGCCGATAATCTCTTATGAAATTCAGTCCTCTCCTGCTGCAAGTGAAGAGCCTAAAAGAGGACCTCCAGAAAGGTAAATGAACTATGATCAAACACTGTATGCGTCTTTGCTATATTTCAAGAATTCAATTAGGCAAGATCTAATTATTTAATATTATTATTTTATAATAATAATAATAATAATAATAATAATAATAAAAGAGTATACAGCTGAAACGTTAAGTTCATTAATCACATCGATTTGCAGAAAATTTGTCATTTTTCAAGCGGAAATGCCAAACATAACTTAGTTCCTGGTTTTAAAGGTGCTCTAAGCAATGTTGGGTGACGTCACTTCTTGTTGACGTTTGAAGTATTTTCAAACAAAACGAGGCTAGCTCGCCCCTCTCTCCTCCTCCTCATCCCGTCCCCTCCCCCTCCCTTCCATGCACTAACCCCCCCAACCCCCACTTCCAAATCCTTCTTGTCAGTTATTGGCTTGAACGCTGGAAGACTGTTTATGTTTGGTGGTGCAGGTTGGCCAGTTTGTTTTTGTTGGCGTTTGTGGAGCCTGGGCTCTCTACAGAGACTGTGTTCAGGGGACAGGCAGCTAGCAGATAGAGAGGAGATGTTTACTGTATGTGACAAAAAATGTTGTAGCCTAAAAAACGCGTGACATCGCTTAGAGCACCTTTAAATGTGAGGATTTGCTGTTTTTCTTTGTCTTTTGTGATACTAAGCTAAATATTATGGCTTTTAAAGTGTTGGTTGGACAAAACAAGCACTCTTAAGACCTCATCTTGGGCTTTAGGAAACTGTCATGGCCGTTTTTTTCATGATCTTATCTCATTTTATTGATGTATTGAGAAAATAATTAGCAGATTAGTCAACAATGAAACTGATCGTTAGTGCTTCTCCTATAATATACAGCATAAATCAATTGCAGATGTCTGTAATGGTTGCCTTGCCTATTCATTACCCATGATGGATAGTTTGTTCTTATCTAGAGACGATCAGTGTGGACCAGACTGTAGCACAAGCCTTTAAGCTGCGTGCTTACCAGGATGTCATTGTTAACATTGTCGACCCAAAGGTACGTTCACTGTGACCCTTCTGTGTCTCCACCATTTGTCAGTTGAACAGAATCTCTCATGTTTGTTTTTTCTTTCTTCCTTGCAGGATGTTACACTGGACCTGGTGGAGCTGACGTTCAAGGACCAGTACATCGGCAGAGGAGACATGTGGAGACTAAAGAAGAGTCTGGTGAGCCGTGTGAAAGTTAAAGTGTCTGTGTATAATGTGCAATAGCACAATTATGTAAAGATTAAACTGTTACACAATCTTTTTTCCAGGTGAGCACGTGTGCTTATGTGACGCAGAAAGTGGAGTTTGCAGGAATCAGGTACTAAGCATTCATTTCATTCTGAACACATTTGCAGAAATGCATTTATAGTAGGGCTGTCAAACGATTACATTTTCTTAATCGCGATTAATTGTTGAATTTCTATAGTTAATCGCGATTAATCCCATGTTTTATCACATGATTAAAATTCTATTATTTTGCATTTCAGAACTGTTTTTAAGTACATATTAACAATGGAAAGCAATTCTTACCAGTGTATCTTGATTGGGAATCAAATGAATGCAAAGAAAATGACTTTATGAACTTGATTTTAATATTTAATCTAGTCACACATTTGAATATAGACTCAATATTAGGGTTGGTTATTGTTTGGTTTGGATACCGATGCTAAAGCGGTACTTTTAAAACGGTACTGGTGCCTTAACGGTGCCTGAACCCATACTTTTTAAGAAAGTAAAAAAAAGAAGGGTACTAAACAGTTGGCGACATTAAAGAACGGCTAAAGAAAGGCCATATCGTCAAAATTAAATGTTTAATAATAATGTAATCACTATAACAATAACTTATTTCACTAGTAAATAGCTGTTGAATGACAAAAACAACCACCAGGTGGGAAAAGGGCATTTAACAACAACTTTGAATGCACCACGAGCCTGTAAATTACCAGTTTCATTGAACGCACCGTCTGTGTTTTTCCGACAGCAGCAGCTGCAGATTGTTACATCCCGGTGTCGGAATCCTCTACAGTGAAATACAGACAAACTTCACAAATAGTAGCCTGTTAGGCACAAGGCAAAGCCAAGTGAAGTGAAAATAAATTAATAAATGGCGGCATGCGATTTAATACGATTAAAATAAATAAATAAATTAACGCATTATGCTTGGCCCTTAATCGCATTGCGATTAACGCGTTAATGCTAACAGCCCTAATTTATAGTGACTTTATTGTGAAATAAATCAACGTGTGTACACGTTTCTATGGTTGAGCAGCACCGAAAGCAGCAAACATACTGTACATTATGTGTAAAGGTTAACCCTCTGAGGACAAAACGCACCGCTGAGTCCAAGCGATGTTTAACAACAGTCCTATTCAAAAACCGATATAACAAAATTTCATTTTAAACATTTATTTACTATTTTATTAATATATTACGCTACTTTTGTGAACCCAAGACTTGTGTACACTCATTTCAAGCACCATAACAATTGAGTTTAGGTTTCTTTTCACAAGAGATTTGAGAAATTTCAAAAAGCCAACATCAACTTTTCAGCTTTAGGGCCACATGATCTCTTTACAAATTGCTCTGGAACAAATGTGGGCCTCACTATACAGAAAGCTGAGTTTGTTCTGAACATTTTGATATAAAACAGAAAGGCAGGGTTTCCGCTTGTCTTAAAAAGTCTAAAACTTTAAAATCAAAATTTTAGCTCTTAAACAGTCTTAAATTCGCTGAAGTATTGTGTCCTAGGTCTTAAATAATTTTAAAGAGGTCTTAATTTCCCTACCTCTAATGCTCATTGAAATGTTCCCGCAGCACTTTACAATGTTCTTTTTTAATTCTGTGGTGTTGTAGTTCTTTCTGTCGCTAGTCCAATTATAATTTGCTGTATTACGACTACAAATTAGACCAACTTATATTGCAGCCAATCTAGACACCAGTCCTATAATGTCAATGAGGAAATCAGGGAATTGGACAATGTTTCGGGACTCTGACATCTGACTTTTTTTGTTGCGATATAGGTCTTCAATTTCATTCATAATGGTCTTAAAAAGGTCTTAAATATGACTTGGTGAAACCTGCAGAAAACCTGATGGGTATCAGGTTATATGCAAATATGCCTAAAATGTGAATTTAAAAAAGAAATGTTAAAATGCACTTAGACCCCAGAGGGTTAAGAAAAAAGCAAAAGAACCAGTTATGCAATGGTGATGATGACTGAAATGATTGTGAACATTCTCCAGAGCCCAGGCCAGTGAACTCTGGGTGAAGGGAGAGAAAGTGACCTGTGGCTACATCAGTGAAGACACCAGGGTAAGAGCAGATGCACCCACAGTACAACAATGAAGTAAGCCAAGGCAAGGCAGCTTTATTTGTATAGCACATTTCAGCAACAGGGCAATTCAAAGTGCTTTACATAAAACATTAAAGAGCAGTTAAAAATGATTAAAAAAATTAAAAACGGATAAAAGACGAGAATAAAATGTACAGTGCAGTATAAAAACAAGTTAACCGAGTCCAATTCGGGCCTCCCAGAGGACTTATAAATTAACAATTATTTAAAGAAAGGCAACATCAAAAAGAAAGGTCTTCAGCCTTGATTTGAAAGAACTGACAGTTGCGGTGGACTTGCAGTTTTCTGGGAGTTTGTTCCAGATATGTAAAACTGAACGCTGCTTCCCCCTGTTTAGTTCGGACTCTGGGGACCGCAAGCAGACCTGTAGTTGAAGTAGTAGTTGAAGTATTCACAATCTATGAGTTTGATCTTTTTTATGTAGACCGTAAAAGTGGATGTTAGTGTTAGTCAGGTCACCACAGAAGTGTGTTGTCACTTAGTGTGGAAGAATTCAAAGTATTCTGTGATTGCTAGAATGCCACATCGAAATTTAAAATTAGTTTCAGTTAAGCAAGTTTTGACTCACCACACTGATTAGGGCTGGTACGATATGCTTTTGGCCCGATTCGATTCTTACGATGATGATACATGAGTGACTATTCGATTTGTATTGCAGTTTTCTTTTCCTTTAATAAAAACAAAAGTTGAATAATACACTTCTAGACACAATATATAATGAGACATTTCTAAAACACTAATTGTTTTCTAAAAAGAATGCGCATCACGTCAGTCAGTCTGACATTTATTTCATTTGTAGTACAGATAGATTTTCTGCATTTTCTGTTTTGCTGGAAACGGATATAATGTAGTCGCAGCCGGCAGTACCATATAAACCAAAAATATTTAGGTGAATCATTGGTAAAATAAATAAATACAAAATAATATTGATTCTGGGGAAAAGAATCGGTTTTAAAAATCATTGCAAAAAAAAATAACGATATACGTGAATCAGTCCCCCCCCCCTGCTAACACCTATACCATGACAACAAAGCTTTCTGATACATTGCTTTTTAAATAAAATCATTAAATACACAAAGAAATCCGTAAAATAGGCTGTGAAACTAGAGCTGGGCAATATATTGATATTATATCGATATCATGATAAGAGACTAGATATCGTCTTAGATTTTGGATATTGTAATATCGTAATATGGCATAAGTGTTGTCCTTTACTGGTTTTAAAGGCTGCATTACAGTAAAGTGATGTCATTTTATGAGTTTACCAGTCTGTTGTAACTGTTCTATTATTTGCCTTTACCCACTTAGACATTATGTCCACATTACTGGTGATTATTATCTAAAATCTCATTGTGTAAATATTTTGGGAAAGCACCAATAGTCAACACTACAATATCGTTGCGGTATCGATATCGAGGTATTTGGTCAAAAATATCATGATATTTGATTTTCTCCATATCGCCCAGCCCTATATGAAACTCTGTTTACCTAGCTTTAAGGAGGAACATTAGTCACATAAAACACACAGGTTAGGGTTTGATATTAAAGGTGCAGTAGGTAAGACTTATAAAACTAACTTTCTGTCATATTTGCTGAAACTGACCCTATGTTCCAGTAGAACTACAGGAAGCAGGTCATTTAAGAAAAAATCCGGCTCCTCTGGCACCACCTACAGCCTGGATTGGATTTGCAAAAATCCACAGCTCCCTGTTCAGATGCACCAATCAGGGCCAGGGGGGCTTGGGTCTAACTGCGTGTCAATCACTACTCATGCACACGCATTCATTCTCCCTTGTGGGGGGAGGGGCTTAGGAGAACGTTTTGGGCTTTAACAGAAAGGGGGGAGGGACTGAGAAGTTGTCGATGTTCAATTTTTCAAAGTCCTGGATCTTCACAATCCTACCTACAGCACCTTTAAAACCATAGCTAGAAATAAAACAAGATATTTTAAACATATTTATGAATGGTACATATTCATCTGGACAAGCAGTATTCATCTCTTCTGTTACTATATAGTGTAGTGCACCATAACTTACGGTGCATTGAACACATCATGTGAGTTTGGGCGGTATTGGTGGTGGGGTGGTGTTTGTTTGAACTGCATATTTTAAATACTTTTTACCACAGGCAGATCCAAAAAGTGTTCATGGCATACGGATAGTTAAAGGATCATATGTGAACTGTGACAACAAGCATGCAGACCTGACTCTCTTTGACTTTTAAAGCTTGCTATTAAATAGTCACTTATTCTTTTATGTTATTCATCATTCATTTCTCTTAAATGTCTTATGACCTTGTGACACAGGTGGTGTTCAGATCCACATCTGCAATGGTGTACATCTTTATCCAGATGAGTTGTGAGATGTGGGACTTTGACATCTTTGGTTAGTTGGACCTCTCTGATTTGTTACTCACAGTGTGTCAGGTTTAATTAGTTTGTCTTTCAGTGGCATAGAGGCTCTCTTGGGGGAGAATATCTTATTTGAATGTTTTGCTCTCAGGGGATCTCTACTTTGAGAAAGCTGTAAATTGTTTCCTGTCGGACCTTTTCGCCAAGTGGAAGGTTTGTGATTTCTTTCATGTTTGCCTTCATTGTAACATTTTCTTTCAAATAAGAAACAAAATCAGTGTTTTAATGTTGAAACAGGAGAAGAACTGCAGTCATGAGGTGACAGTTGTGCTTTTCTCACGTACATTGTACAGTGCCAAAACTATTGGTGAGTCTGGTTTTTTTTTATGTTGTCACAGTGAGTTACGATGCATATTAATGCATTTATCATTAATACAAATATCATTTTCCTTAGATGAATTCCCTGAGATTCTGAGAGGGTCCATCAGACAGGATCCAGAGGGACGTTTTTATGAAGACTTCTACAGGTAACCGTAGTTACTGTACATTAAGGCTGGGTATCATTCACGAACGTTCGATACTGTGACTTTGATACCGGTTCCTGAACCAAACATTTTATAATACCAATTTTTACAAAATCCGTTTTAACCAAAAGAAATGAAAACATTACACATTTCGGTACAAATCTTTTAATTTATTTCTTAGCTCCTCTCAAAATACAACACCACACACGTGAGCCCGTCTCTGTGTAGAGTTTTCAGTGCATGCCTCTTCAACGTGTAGACAGCCAATCACCAGCGTTATCAGATATTGGTAGAAGCATGCTGCATGCTTATTGGCTCACCGATGCTGATGAGATTTACTCCTCAGCTATTGAAATTTGGTATTGAATGGCAAGGCCTTTTTCAATACTCAATGCTAAAGGCCTTTTTTATGGTTGTGCGTCAAATCGACGGCATCCCCCCGCAGACCCCTCTGCGTCTTCGCCGGACCCTACACCGTAGCCTGACGTGCACCTCTCCAAAAATGTAACTACACGTCGCAGCGGATGTGGCTTGGTAGGGTTGCATTTCCCCCGACTCATTGAAATCAAGGAGAGGGTTAACTTTTCCTGCTACAGATTTCCCACCGTGGTCAGAAAGAACAGGGGAGACACTTTGTTTCTCTCACTATGACTCTAGAGTTGGTACTCGCTCCAAAGTTAATCACCGTCACTCTCTCACTTCTCCCTCGCTCTACCACACACTCCCCACACACACACACACACATGCCGGCTCGACGCACACACCATTGCACAAGTTTAAACATCAGGCCACTTAGTAGGCTACGGCGAAAGCTCTACGTGAAGCCTCCGCAGAACCATGTAAAGGCCTTTAGGCTAAGGAGGAAATTCGGTTGGTGCCTAAAAAAGTATTGAAGTTCGGTACCCAGTCCTATTGTACATAGCGTTTAATTGTATGCCTTACTTCAAGTTCATCTAAATTAGCAACTGGATGACAGAGGTCTTTTGACAGCGCTTAACTATTTTGGGACCAGGGTCGTGGCTCAGAACGAGAGACGGGATGAGTGGACATCCTTACTGGTCACGATCAAGAAGCTCTTCATTCAGTATCCCGTCCTGGTGCGGCTGAAAGAAGCAGGTAGTGAATAAGTCAAGTGTTTTGGCTGACTAACAGATCTTTGGATCAAGTGCCTTTTGTAAACAAAATCCTGCATTGTGTTTTTTTTTTTTTTTACTTTTTGTGCCAGATGGTTTTCCTGGTGGTTACAACTCCACTGCTGCACAAGGAAACTACCTGGAGGCCATTAACCTTTCATTCAATGGTAAGACGTCTAACACAAAAACAGAACTGCTCTCAGATAAAGAAGAATGTATTTACCTGAGAGCAGGTCTTTACCAAAAGACTTTGGAAGGTATCTGCTTGTGAAATTGTGAACATGTTGTAGGAGCCACATATTGTATGTTGTTTATGGTCTCATTTATATTATTTATTGATTATTATATCGTGCACTTATATTGTAGGTGGTGGGCGTTTTCACCGCGGTTTGAGCCGAAGTGATAACATATTTGTTTGCTTCACCTGTTCACCTGGGGTTTTTTTGGGCTTTGACAGAGAGGGGGTGAGCCTGGGAGCGAACACTTTCTGTTGACCGCCGCACTAACGCACTTATTTTGACTCACAAAGTAACTTTACGTTTGGTAACTGCAGTGCTAGTTGTATTTTACGTGTGGAGGACTCAATCATTGCAGTACAATCTCGAGCGCGTCACAGTGTGTTTATGCATCATCTGTCAGTGTTTAGTCCCTCACGGCAGCACTTTGTTGGACTGCTTACAGCCGCAACACATGTCTATTAATATCCAAAGTCAATTACACATAAGTGAGTGTCTTTCACAGGTTACTAACCCGAAAAGACAAGACGAAAAGCTGACAATCACCGTGTCTCCCACAGTGTTTGACAAGCACTACATAAACCGAAATTTCGACCGCACTGGCCAGATGTCAGTGGTCATCACTCCCGGGATGGGCGTGTTTGAAGTCGACCGTCTGCTCATGATTCTCACCAAACAACGGATGATTGACAACGGTGGGTGTGACGATACAAACGCACTTCAAACACACGGGACTTCAAACTGAACAAATATATTTGTTAACAGAGAACTAAAGGTCCATTGCATGAAGTTAATTGTGTTGGTGACACATACTTTTCCCCTCTTCAGGTATTGGTGTAGACTTGGTGTGTATGGGGGAGCAGCCATTGCACGCAGTTCCGTTATTCAAGGTAACACATTCAGAGTGTAAGTCTTTGTAAGGTGCATTACGCTGTATACATGTTGGCAGTGTTTTCCCCAGGTTTGTGGAAGACTTAAGGCTCTGACACACCAACCAGACAGCCGACCGTCGGCAGAAAAGGCAGTCGGACTGATCATTCGGCTTCCGTCGGTCCAAAAAGTGCCTCGGAACACACCGAAGCGACGCCGACTTGAGCGTACGTTCTGCGCGTGCGTGAGACGTAATACGTCTCTATAACAGCATGCGGCGCTAATCTGTATTGTCGCCCAAAAAATGAAAACCGGAAATGACGAACGCGTCACGTGGGTCTGGCTTCTCCCGAATTTCATTCGGTATACGATCTTGTATGTTACGAAAATAGTTCACCGAAACGTGTTTCTGAAAACATTTTAAGCGAGAAATAGGCCATGCAGTTGCTGAATCTGTCTGTTTTTTTGATCGACAAAGGTCAGTTTGAAAGATTTTCGTCAGATTTTGAGAGGCGTTCGTCACGCTCATTCCGCTTGTCATTTCCGGTAAGTGTTTTAACATAAGTGCACTGATTCGCTAGTCAAGGGCTAGCACTCCACCAATCAGATTGGTCATTGAGTCCGACTGCCCACTGACCGATTCAACAAGTCAAATCAGCCCAAATTAAAGCCGATGGCTCCTCTGACTGACGACGGCACGGAACACACCGAACAGACTCGAGTCACTGACCTCGCCAGACTGTCCGACGGCCGATAATCGGGTTGGTGTGTCAGGGCACGTATGTTGCAGGGGGTTTAGGGGTCCTCCCTCAAGTTGTTTTTTTAATAACCAAAAATGCAATTTCACATTCATTTGGACCTTTATTATTACCATATCTGTGTCTAAAACGTTGGAAAAGCTAGAGCAGATAATAAATAAATATCACTCAAAAAGCTTAAAGACAAAACTTGCTAAAGAAGTCCACTGGGGACCAATCACAATCATTAGATCTGCGAAAAGGAATTTATTTAGTTCTGATGCTCACTTTGATTTTACAACAAAGGAATTTCCCCAGTATGGGATTAATAAAGTCTATCTTATCTTACATTTATTTGGCTTAGGTGATGCCCAAAACGGCTTGGGTGCTGCACCTAAGCCTTATAATGTTAGGGAAAACCCTGTTGGTTTCTGATGGTCATTCTCTCTGTAGCTGCACAACAGGACGACACCCGGAGACTCTCGCGTGGGCGACGACTACAACCTTCCTCACTGGATCAACCACAGGTAAAACAACATGACTGATAAATAAAGATACATTTAAATTCTATGCAAAAGTGAAATGGATTGATGTATTTCTTGCTTGCATCTTTTTCTTCCACGCCTGCAGCTTCTACACCTCCAAAAGTCAGAACTCTTGTAGCTCCTTTACACCTCGCATCAAACTGGCTGGTCGCAAGGTGCATACACTTTTCTTTTTTGCAGCAGCAGCAGCAGCACTGTTGTTTGACTTAAATTAATTGAAAATTATTTTTTGTATGTTTTTGACATCTCCTTAAAAAATGACCTGTCTTCTAGCTCCATGCTGAGAAATTCAAGAGCAGCAAGGACCACAGTAAGTTGGGACCCTTTATCTCTCTTAGCTATTTTTAAATTCTTGAAGCATGAATTAGATAACAACTTTATTTTTATTAGGCATGCTAGGGATGGAAGTGTCAGCCTGTCTGTCAGTCTTTCCACTCCTTTGGTCCAGATCTCAGCATCTACTGGATTGAATTACATTTTGCACAGACATTCATGGTGGCCATAGTATGAATCCCATTGACTTTGTTGATCCCCTGACTTTTTCATGAGGTTGACATTTTGAGATTTTTAGTGAAATGGCTTTACAACTTTTGTAAGGATTACCATGAAATATGGTACAGATATTCATGGAGCCCAGAGGATGAACCCTAATGATCCTCATCCTCTTCCAGCTCTCTGTGCTCCAAAGGACTCTGAAAACAGCCTGCCTATTCAGGTGGACTACGACGCCTATGATGCTCAGGTGTTCAGACTGCCTGGTCCTTCACGCATTCAGAGGAGCACCACCTTCAGGTATCTTTCTGCTTGCACAACACTAAACTACGCTCCATCAAACACAGAGGGCAGAGTTATCCTTTCTTGTGAACCATATGGACTGTGTGTCTTTCAGGATGGGTCGAGACAAAGACACGAGTGGGAGGAAGAGCTGGGGCTCGGTGGACATCAGTGCAGGCATAGGCGCGTCCCCGCCTGTTCGCTCTGGAGGTGCGGAAGAACAGCGTAGCCTGGCCTCTGATGACAGTCTGGGCGCTGTGTCCAACATGCTGCTTATACCCCGCATACCTCCAGCACAGTATGAAGTCAGCAGCTCCCTGGGATACACCAGCACCAGAGGTAACTCCTCCAGATCTTAAGAGAAAAAGCTTACGGTACAAGCAGGGTTTCCACGGGGTTTAAAAAGTCTAAAATTTCAAAATCAAAATTTAAGGCCTTAAAAAGTCTAAAATTTGGGCACCTGGGTAGCTCACCTGGTAGAGCGCGGGCCCATATACAGAGGCTCAGTCCACAACGCAGCAGCCTTGGGATCAGCTCCGACCTGTGGCCTTTTGCTGCATGACATCCCCCTCTCTCTCCCCTTTCATGTCTAAAGCTGTCCTGTCAGAAATAAAGGCCTGGGCGCCTGGGTAGCTCACCTGGTAGAGCACGCGCCCATATATAGAGGTTTACTCCTCGACACAGCGGCCTTGGGATCGACTCCGTGCTGCGGCCCTTTGCTGCATGACATCCCCCTCTCTCTCCCCTTTCATGCCTCCATCTGTCCTATAAAAATAAAGGCCTAAAATGGCCAAAACATAATCTTTAAAAAAAACAAAAATTAAAAGTCTAAAATTTGCTAAAATATTGTGTTTTAGCTCTTAAATAATTTTCTACATCCATGTACGATACCTCTAATGCTCATTGACATGCTCTCGCGGTGCTTTAGAATGTTGTTTTTTTGATTCCGTGGTGTTGTAGTTGTTTCTTGAGCTATTCAAAATATAATTTGCTGTATTACGATTACAAATGAGACCAACATGCAACTTAGATCACAGCCAATCAGCTTTCGTGTTACTCTTCGCAAGACTCTTTCGGCTGGAACTACAGACATAAAACCGATTCTATTCTTTAGCTATGGGGAAGTTCAAGTTAAGCGATACTTAGCTTGAAAATGACATTTTTTTGTATGATGTTGTGATATAGGTCTTAAATTTCATTCATAATGGTCTTAAAAAGTCTTAAATTTCACTTTGGTAAAACCTGCAGAAACCTTGACAAGGGATGTGATAAAGTGTGCTCCATCTCGTCCTTGTCTCCATCCCGTTCTTGTTGTGTTGTTTTGTTTTTCTGTTGTTCAGAGTTGTTGGAGAAGCTGATGGACCCACTGCGGGACTCCAGTGCCCCGGGCAGGTTCACGGTGGGAAGTGCTGAGTCCACCCTGCACATCCGTCCAGGAGGTTACACCCCTCAGAGAGCACTCATAAACCCCTTCACCCCATCCAGGATGCCCATGAAGCTCACCTCCAACCGGCGGCGCTGGATGCACACCTTCCCTGTTGGTGAGTAGAGGTCTGATCGAGCCGAACCCGGCCCGCATCCGACAGAGCCGTGACTGAACCTGGCCCGAGCCCTACAGGCATTAAGAAATTTGTGTCCGAGCCCGATACAGTTAAAATCTCATTTTTTCTCATATTAATGACACATGTAGCCTACGTTTGTTTGTGTGGAAAGCCCGCTTTTATTAAGCAGCTGTAGGAAGGCATTCAGAAATGTCAACAGATGAGCGCATCAGCGCACACAGGGCAACAAGGGCACGTTAATAAGCTGTTTAATTTAAAATGTTCAATGTGTTAACCTTTCCTGATTGCTTCTTTTCCGACCGTGATCAGAAAACCAGGGGAGACTCGTTACCTCCAGGGCCGACGTTATTCATT
The DNA here is from genome assembly GCF_008315115.2 of Sander lucioperca. Lineage (NCBI taxonomy): Eukaryota > Metazoa > Chordata > Actinopteri > Perciformes > Percidae > Sander > Sander lucioperca. Next base: position 22,428,848 of record NC_050181.1, read on the forward strand.
TTATAACGTCGGTTAAAATCCTGTTTCTGGTGAGCAGATGAATGACTTGGCTTTCAGTCTGGAGTTTATCTCGGACACCACATACACTGTGTACAAAACTTCAACTTATTCCACCAACTCTGCTCCGGTCACATCTACACGTCTGCTTCCTCTTTCTCTATCTCTCTTCTGCCCACTTTACATACACACTGAGCTCTCTTAAAGGAGCCACAGTACCATTTTACAGCAAATGCCTTATCACGCTGATGTGACCGAGCCCGACCCGAACCCGACCATAATTTTTAAATATCTGTCCGAACCCGGCCCGGCCCGTCGGGTACCGTTGGGACCCGTCGGGCTCGGGTCGGGTATCTATGCCTTATTGGTGAGGGGGACACGCAGCCTTGTGAAAACACACGCACGCAGTCAGCAATTGATTGGACCTTAGGTTAAGGTGTGAGTTGATAATCCTGTATGTGTGATCATTTTGGGGGATTTAGTTTGTGGTCTTGATCTAAATTGTGTTATACAGAGAGGTGGTATTTACCATTTACCATCATTGATATAAATGGGGTGATAAAATAATAGAGACACCCGTCAATGTAACACAGTACAGTTCAGGAGCACCAATAAACTGCAGCCTCCAAAACGATACTACATTTCAATCAACACCTCCCTCAAAACATTATAGTGATCCAGTAAGTAGAATCTATTGCAGGACAGTGAATTAGTTTTAGCTAGATGTACCAAATAAACTGGTAAATGAGTTTATATTACATAGAAGTGGGTAATGAATCAATGGAATATACAGTAGAGGTTGTGATTTATGATTCAATGTTGTCTGTGATTTCGTCATTTAAATGTTGAAGTATATGTCTGAGTGATATTCATTTATACAAATGATTCTGGATTTTTGTTCCAAAAGCACCAATAGTGATCCCCAAAATCACTTATACCACCATATTAGAGTTATTGAACATCAGTACCAGTATCAGTACTAATTCCATCTGAGTGTTCGATCTATAAACAATGTCTCAATTAAATGAAATCTTCAGAAAAATTACTATATCACTATTGTGGAATAGAATAATGTGCTGTAATGTACCCAACATGTATGGGTACCACATGTGAGTACATTATAGTTTAATGGAGCATTTAGCTTCGTACATTTGTATATTTATAAGGAGGAGAATTAATATGTTGTAAAATATCTGCCATGTCATGCATTATGCTAGTGATTGATCTCATTTGCATAATTTATTATTTTTTTCCCTGCTAGTGGCAGGGTCGAAGGAGGGCATACGTCCAAGCATCAGACTGAATGTGCACTGTTGTTCTTCAGGTCCTTCTGGAGAGGCGATCCAGATCCATCACCAGACCAGACAGAACATGGCGGAACTGCAGGGCAGCCAGCAGAGAGACCCCGCCCACACCTCCGCTGAGCTGCTGGAGCTGGCCTATCATGAAGCCACTGGAAGGTAAGACACGCCTACCACGAGAAACTAAAGTTTCCTTTGTAGAGAAATTAAGCTAAGGCTTTTTATTCGCGATGTCAATTTCGGCTCCTAGCGATCACAAAATCACAAAAACAATGCAATCGATTGAAAAGGTTAATTTGCACATAGTAGTAAACTTTTATTTTGTCTTGTGTTTTGAAGTGGAATTCAAAAAGTTCAACATGAAAAGTACAGTATTAAAGCTATAGTGCGTAGTTTCTGTCTCCCCCCATGAGGAATTCTAAGTAACGACAACAAAACTGTCGGCGCGTCCACATGATACAAGCCTCCCCTCCTCTTCCTCCTCCACACAGTTGCTAGTAGCCTAGATAGACACGGAGGATTAAAAAAACATGTTGGACTCTTCAGAAGAGGTAATTATCTTCACTCCAGTTTCTGCGCGGGAAAGTCACCAGACGACACAATCTTCAGAACATAGTCATACTGAGAAACACAGAGAGAGTGGTGTGGAGCTGATTGTCTTAATTAGCTTTGTAGCAACTCATTTGGCAATGGCTTGAATGTAACGGACGTTCATTAATATCAAAAAGTTACGCACTAAACCTTTTAAAGGAAATTTCACAGTTCAAGGTGTTTTCACTGTTGATTTGTTTAACTGTTTCACTGTTTTTTAAGTTCAATAAATGCACCATCTTTCCAAAAGTCAACGAGTAATCACAATAAATAATCGTGATGTCGATATTGACCAAAGTAATTGTGATTATGATTTTTTTCCCCCATAATCTAGCAGCCCTACTTGAAGCACAGACAGTGAGATGAATGCTTGTTATTTATCTGTTCTTGAAGGCGCTCAGCCTCTAGGCATGCAGGAGAGAACGGCCTTTACATTGTTGGAGGGATGGAAGAGTGTACTGGAAGTCCAGGGAGCAACAACACCAGTGGTGATATGCCTACTCATAAACAGTGTTCTCCTGACACATAGTCAGTGTTTAAACCCTGATTTATACTTTATATATAGTGTATATTCTGTAGCTTTACTTCATTTGTAGTAACAAAAGAAGCACACCAGACTTTTGGCACGTTAAGGTCTTGGTTATTACCTCCTGTTTGAGTAATGTTTGTTAAAACTACAGTGGCAGGCTAGGAAGTAACTGAGCCTTTAAAAAAATTTAACTATATATTTGTGAAAGATTTATGTCTTCAGTAGGAACCAATAGGCTTTTGGTTGAGAGTCTCATACAGAATATGGAAGTCAGAAAGTATTAAAAGGCAGAGTAAGACATTGTTGTTTGGGTCTTGTAATTTGTTGACAATAAGAAAAATATAGAATAATGCCAGCCTTAAAGGTGCTCTAAGCACATATACACATACAGCAAACATCTCCTCTCTATCTGCTAGCTGTCTGTCCCCTGAACGCACTGTAAAAAAAAGTGGTCTCTGCAGACAGCCCAGGCTCCCAAAAAAGCAACAAAAACAAACTGGCCAACCTGCACCACTAAACCTAACAAAGAGTGTTCAAGCCAATAACTGACAAGAAGGATTTGGAGGGTTGGGGTTGGGGGGTTAGTGCCATGGATGTATTAGTGCGTGAAAGGGAGGGGGAGGGGACGGGATGAGGAGGAGGGAGGGGCGAGCTTGTTTGACAATACTTCGAACGTCAACAAGAAGTAACGTCACCCAACATCGTTTAGAGCACCTTTAAATAAAATGATGATGGAGCCATGTTCAGTTAAACAAGGACAGCTATGTAAAAGAGCTGCAATGATTCATCAAGTAATTGATAGAAATAAATTAATTGCCAACTATCCTTACAAAAGCTCAATCGTATAAGTCATTTTTAAGCAAAAATGCCATAAATGTGCAGGTTCCAGCTTCTCAAATGTGAGCATTTGCTGCTTTTCTTTGTCATATATGATACCAAATGAAATATATTTGGGTTAAGGACTGTTGCACGTACCTAACAAGACATTTTAACACATTACGTGGGTGTCAGGGAAACTTTGATGTTCATTTTTAGTTACTTTTTGAAATTGCTTAGATTAATTGAGAAAATAATCGTCAGAACAATCAACAACGGAAATGATAGTTTGCTATTTAGCTTTGCTGCTCTTTCTGTGTTGTAATTGTGATCTCCGTACAGGAACTCTAACCAACCGCAGCTCCACATTTGAAGACGTTTCCCTAAGTGGTGCCGATCCAAGTGAGTCCATCTTGCACCTAAGAAAACAAAAACATGCCAATTCATAAATCGCAAACATTGTCATGGAGCCATTACCCCAGGATCAGGTTGATATCCCTAATCACCAAAACTGATATTGGTTATAAACCTTCAGAGGTGTCTTTAACCTGTGAGGGCTTATTCAGCTTTGGCAGGCAGGTTTCTCTGGGCGTCTGTCTCCGGGGGTCACAGGTATAAACGACTCTTACAGGTCATGTGACTTAGGGGTTACCCCTCCTCCTCCCTCTGTATCCTCACTTTCTCTGTCCGACTCTTTTATTTGTCTTTCTCTGGGCCTTCTGATGATCTTAATTCTTCTTATTAAATATTACCAGGTTAAAATTCTCTAATTAATTAGCCCTCCCATTAATTTTCCTTCACCATGACCTGTTTGCATTCAACAAGCCTTGTGTGTACATCTCACTCCTGCATGGCGGTATGCATAGTCTATTTCTCTTGATGGATTGGGTAATTGGTGCTCCTGTCAGACAAATCTCTCTCGCACACACTATGTAAGAGTGTGCTCACCATCTGTATGTTTGCATGATGTGATTTCTCTGCTTAAATTCACTCACAGTCACTGTACAATTCACACCATTGCCGAGCTCAGGACACATTTTTTCCCTTTCCTGTGAGTGGTGCCAATCACAGACTGTCACAGGGCCACAATCTGCATGTTTGATCACCGAGCAACAACTACAGGCCCCGCAGGAATCACCAGCAGGGGCGACGAGGCCAGTAAAAGTAACACGTGTTTTCTCTTCCCCTCTCTTCTACTTTCTTTTTGTTTTTGGTATGTATCTTCATCTTCCCTCTTTCTTTTCCTCTCCTCATGTCTTCATCCTCTCCCCTCCTTTCTTTACTTATCACCCCACTGTGCTCCCCCTTCCTCTTTATATCCATCCCCGCCCCCCACACACATGTACCTCTCCACTGTGGGTACATGCATTGTCTCTGCTGTGGGGATTTTTTGTTTGTGTGTATGTATGTGTGTGTGTGTACGTGTGTGGGTGCTCCTGAAGCCCTGCTGCTGTCTGCACCCCCGACAGTGCCCAGCTTCTGCTGCACAGTGGGGGTGGACTGGAAGTCTCTGACCACACCGGCCTGCCTGCCCCTCACCACTGACTACTTCCCAGACCGCCAGGCGCTACAGAACGACTACACCGAAGGCTGCTACGACCTGCTGCCGCACAGTGACCTGGAGAGGTAGACAACATCCTGTCTTTAGAGTAGACCTGTCTATTGCTAGTCTCGCTTTCCCAGACCTTTCTCCGCAGCGCTGCGGAGGGTCTGGCGAGTTCACACAGCATTCCGGGATGGGAGCAAAACGTGCTCTGTTTTATTGGCATTTCTTTAAACCAATCACAGTCGTCATGGGTGGCGCTTAGCACCGGGCAGAGCCACGGTGCCGCTGCAAAATAGCCTCGGGAAGGAGCTTGTTTTGGTGGAACGTGTACGTTCAAAGGTTGTTTTAGTCAGGCAACAGGAAACTCAGATTGGACAGATAGTCTAGCTAGCTGTCTGGATTTACCCTGCAGAGATCTGAGGAGCAGTTAACCATAGTCCTCAGAAATCCACCGGAGTTTAGAATGCCAACACAAAGAAAGTGGAAGGAGACGGACATCCGGCCGAAAAGAGTGAAATCCGGCGGAATTTCCAGCGGCAACGGAGCAATCCCGGAAGTGGAACGTCGTGGACATAGACTAGTCTATTGTCAATCACTTTGTGCTTGTAACTACCTAAGACACTCAACAGCTATTCATAAATTCAGATGCCTAAGGATGAAATTTCCACTGGGGATCTGGGAGACATGTCCCCCTCATTTTTCAAAAATCTCTTTCATCCCCCTCACTTTTTATAGTTGCTTTTACCTATTGAGATTAATCTGGGGCGCCTGGGCAGCTCACCTGGTAAAGTGCGCGCCCATATATAGAGGTTTACTCCTCGACACAGCGGCCGCAGGTACGAGTCCGACCTGTGGCCCTTTGCATGTCGTTCCCCCCTCTCTTTCCCCTTTCATGTCTTAAGCTGTTCTATTAAAATAAAGGCCTAAAATGTCCACACAAAAAATAATAATCTGAACAAGTATAATAATCTTGCTGAGAAAAGGAATCAAAAGGTTAAGACACTCAACAATAGAAGACTGCAGGTCTGAATTGAAGGGCTGAAATAAGCACCTTCATGTTTCGGGGGGGGGGGGAGGACGACGACAATAAAATCAGACAGCACAGCGACAGACTGTGTTCATCTGTTTTCATGGTTCTGTCTCTTTCTCAGGCGGGAAGATGAAGCTCCAGTGATGAGTGCATCTCAGGTGTTTGAGGAGTTTATCTGTCAGAGGTTGATGCAGGGCTACCAGATCATCGTCCAACCCAATAACCGGAAACCACAGCCCACTGTGGCCACACCGCTTGGCAGCAGTCCTCTTTACTCCAGAGGTAAGTTAATGTTTCATGTCATTTGTTTTGTATCTGTATTCATTTCAAATCTTTGACATTTTCAGATTGCCCACTGTGTTCTCGCTTCAAAATGTAACCATACATTATTTCTCAGATTTAGTTTGTGATTGTTATGTTTGACTTCTTGTATGAAGTTTAAGTATGCATTTCTTGTTGTAGTCCCTGATTCTCAAACTGCGTCATGCCGTACTCATTTCCCACAATGCCTTGCAGCAGCTCCATTAAGCTGTTGCATTTTAGCTGTGGGATGTATGTGTCTAAACTAAAGTAAAGTTAGCTTGATATCGGATATTCACTGTGATATTACACGAACAACTTGAATATGAATTTGTGATAACTCGCGGAGAAACAACAGTCTACAACCTCTGGTTCAGTATTTGAGAAAATGTGTCTCTGAATCTTTTAAAAGAAATGTCAACAGTCCCATGGTAGTCTGATTTACCGGATGTAGACTGTGGGTATAAGCCTGCCATTGGCTGTGTAATTCACGCTGCATTCTGCTTCCTTTCCACTATCTGCACGTTACCGTTTTCCGAGATCTCCGTAGCTACGGGACACGACGACCTCCGAGCTAGCAACCTACACGCTAAAAAATGGCAACTCTGTGATGAAGATTTGGATTGTGCAATAAGGAAGGCCTGCTTGGTTCTTTCAGTGAATGGTTGTAAAGATATACAAAGAATATAAAATGTAATATATCTTTTGTAGGGATTAGCCATTTGAATGCCGTAGCTCGCCTCCCCATGTGCGAATTTTCCCCTTCCGACACTATTTTTGCAATGGCACTGTCGCTGCATTCTGAGCTTAGCGCTGCCCAAGACAATTGTGAATGGTTTAAAAAAATAATAATACTAACAAGGCACAGCATTTTTTTATCCCCCTATAGCAGAATGATTATGAGTGCAGCCAGACCTTTCTCCAGCGTTAACACAGCGTCGTAGAGAATGGTCTGGCTATGCGAGGCTAGGCCCATGGTGACTGTATGTGTGCTCTTTCTTCTTGGCTTTTCAGGTTTGGTCTCTCTGCGTCGAGCAGAGGAGGAGGAGACAGTTTATTGGCTCAGTATGGGCCGGACCTTCCATAAAGTTTGCCTCAAAGACAAGATAATCACAGTCACTCGCTACCTGCCCAAGTGAGTACGTCTGGCTAGACCTAACACAGGAAGAGCTAATTCTGCATTTTTTTTGCTGTGTTGATCCTCCCAAATAGAAAAGGGTATCTCAAGAGAAATTTCATAGAAATTGACTCAAACAGATTAATCGATTATCAGCGATTAATTTAGTAGTTGACAACTAAAAAGGGAATAATGCCAAATACAATACTGACAAGGAAAAGGAGTTCCTATTTTATAATAAACAATATCGGGCTAAAGGATGGCTGTCCTGGTTTTTTAGGCACCCGTACGAGTCAGCACAGATCCAGTACAGCTACAGCCTGTGTCCTCCACATTCTGATGCTCAGTTTGTGTCCTGCTGGGTGGAGTTTGGCCATGAGAGACTGGAGGAATACAAGTGGAACTACCTGGACCAGTACATCTGCTCTGCTGGCTCAGAGGACTTCAGGTACACACAAATACTCAAACAGAGCCTAAACTTATGTATTAATGTTTTGTTTATGATCAAATCAAAGCCAAATATGTAATATTTGAATGTAGATTTATATGTAATCTACTGTTTAGTGAGTTAACACTGTCATATAGACCTTGTCATAATTAGATTTTTTGTATTACATTTATAAAATGAAACTACAATGGAATAAGTATCATTATCAGATGCTCTGCCTTTCTTCTGCCTCCATAGTTTGATAGACTCTCTGAAGTTCTGGAGGACTCGCTTCCTCCTGCTGCCCGCCGGAGGAGCTAGGCGGGTGGCAGACGGGGAGGGGCACTGGGATGTTTATGGGGAGGGAGCAGGCGCTGGGATGGGTGGCAGCGGGGACTGGGTCCTGCTGGATGGCTTCATCCGCTTCCTGGAGGGTCTCAACCGCATCCGGCGTCGCCACCGCTCCGATAGGATCATCAGAGTGAGGCTCTCCTAGTTTACATCACGTTTGTACATAAAAACACCTTTACAGTTGTTGTTCCCTCACACTTTGCTGTTCGAATTTACATGTAAACGCTTTATTTCAGGCTGCATACATTCTATTTTAATATTATATGAACCTGAGACTTGTGCTTTAGTATCAGAATTGGCTTTTTTGTCATTGTAAGTACTTATAACGGAATTAAAAGTGCTACTCTATGGTGCAAACATAAAAACATACATTTAACAAAGAACATAGCAAGTTGATCAACTAAAAAATTAGGATTTGTTGCTGTTCTTTATCCCATGTGATAGCAATTAGAATAGAATTGTGATTTCTTTCACTATGTTTATGAAAAAAATTATAATTTCATCTCATCATTTTTGTTTATGTGTCACTGCTGCATCCTGAAAGCAGATTACTGTTGCAGTTGCCAATCACACATAAGCTGTGCAAATAAAGTCTCCAAAATATCTTGCACTGTATTGAGAACTATTGGCTTACAGTCATTAAATTGGGCATTTTTCTGGGACAATAATAACTTGTAAGGGGGAGCTGTCTAGCCACTGAACATGGGGCAAACATCTATCTTAACGTTTGTATTATCTTTAGGTGCTGTAATGGACACATCCCTCTGTTTCTTTCAATCTGTTTTTTCACATAGCAGAAGGGCACACCACTGAAAGGACTGCAGGTTACCAGTCCTCTCCCTCAGTATCCTACCGAGCCAGTGGTGCCCCCACAAGGCAAGAAAGGCACATCAGCTTTATCAGCCTTACTGGAGATGGAGCAAAACCAGAAGTGAGTGTCTCCTGGGACTGCAGACCAACATGTTGTTTGCATTGGAGCCATGAATCTCAGTTTTAACTGCATTCCTTCTTGCTTCCTCTCAGGACTCTGGAGGAGCAGCAGCAGGCAAAGCCCTCAACAGCCGTCAGTGACCCCTCAAGTGTTGCCACAGCTCCCACTTATGTAGACAGTCCCCGCAAGGTGAGCATCTATACTATGTGTGTGGAGCGTTAAGCTTTAGCTGACACATCTAAATAATTTGAATCGGCAACAAGTGGTTCTTCTTTGCTGGTGCTTTGGTGTGGGGCTTTTGCTTTTCTCTCCTCCCATCTGCTTCCCCCCCCCATGCTCTGTTCTGTTCTGTTCCGGTTGCTGGGCTTTGGGTGTTTGATCCTGGGGTTGATGTTCTTCCTGTGTGCTCACAGGACGCTGCCTTTATTTTGGATTTTATACGTAGCCCTCGCTCCTCCTACATCTATCACTCTCAGGTCAGTAATGAGGTCCCTGGGCATCACTGAAGCTCTCTCTCTCTCTCTGTGTGTGTGTGTGTGCCATAGCTCCTCTAACTCACTCTGTATTACTGCATGAGCATGGTGTGCAGAAACACTCTATGTGGGAGTCAGCTGACGTTTGACTTGCAGTGCCTCATCATATTCCAGTTTTCCCTTTTATTGTGTTTGTACGTTGTGCCCAGTAGTGTAGTGCCTGATGGTAGGTAGTGACACTGTCAACTCTCACACCAGGATCACATTTAATCCATAGTACCTTTTGTGAGGATTCAAGCTGTTCAGACAGTTCCCCCACAGCTGAAATATTTAAAACATAGTATTTTATAAACTACAAGTCTTTTGTGTGCAAAATTCTTAATTTTGTAAAGAAACTAAAGCTGTGGAGTAAAAAGTACAATATTTCCCTCTGAAATGTAGTGGAGTAGAAGTAGAAATTGGCATGGAAAGAAAAGACTCAAGTAAAGTACAAGTACCTCAAATCTGTACTTCAGTACAGTACATGAGTAAATGTACTTAGTTACATTCCACCACTGAATAGAACCGTCTGCATGGCTGAATACCACTCGATGCAAGTGAGAAAATGTGTGTTTTGGTGACGTGGCGAAACCTTCACAAAATATTAAATGAAATAGCGAATTTAGTGAAATATTTTGAACTGTGTAGTTGCCTGCTGAAGCCAGCGAGGCTGCAGATAAAGGAGTCCAGCCAGCAGTGACGGCTGGAGCAGCAGCAGCAGCACAGCCAGCAGGAGAGACTGCAGCCAGCAGCAGCACCTCAGACACCAGGTAACCTTTTACTCTGTGTACCGCAGGGATACACATCCAGCACATAAAAATGATTCTAAGAGAATTATAGTAGTTTAATACTTTAGACAGGTGCTCCATAGCATAGCTAAATAGTATCATAGATATTTAAATTGTATGACATTATATGTTTTACTCAATTTAGATTGACCAGTAAATATGCTGAAACTTTTAGGATAATCTGCCTGAACAGTAACCTGAATTGATGTGTTCACAGTGGGCAGTCTGCAGCGGGAGCCCTTTCTCTGTCCTCTTCCTCAACCCTCTTGGAGATCCTGGAGGCCATCAAACATCCCACGTAAGATTTGTTGCCCCTGCCAAGGAGGTTATGTTTTCGGTTTGGTGTGTCTGTGTCTCTGTGTGTCAGCTGGATTACGGAAAAAACTACTGGCTCGCTTTTCATAAAACTTGGTGGGAGGGTCTAGCATGGGCCAAGGACAAACCCAGTCAATTCTGGAGCAGATACAACTCACAGGGCGGATACACAATTATTTTTCACTTTTGTTAACATTGTGAGATGGGCCGTTTGTGCTGCATTCATGTGGTGTCGGAATAATCGGAAAGATTTGTTCCCATATTTCATGGCTCACCTGATCCGTTTCTAATTGCTCTATGTTGTCACGCAAATACTGGAAACGGCCGTCAACGTGTTGTTTAAAGCAGCCATATTGTGCTCATTTTCAGGTTCATAATTGTATTTTAAGGTTGTACCAGAATAGGTTTACATGGTTTAATTTTCAAAAAACACCATATTTTTGTTGTACTGCACCGCTCTCTCTCACTGCTGCAGATCCTCTTTTCAGCTGGTCTCTGTTTTAGCTACAGAGTGAGACCTCTTTTCTTCTTCTTCTTCTGTACTATCTTTGATTGCACTTGCACATGCCCAGTAGCTCAGATGTAGATCATGTCAGCTAGCTAGCTCCATAGACAGTAAAAGAAAGGCTGTTTCTACAACTTCGGTCAGTTACAAGGCAGGATTAGCTGGGAGACTTCTAAATGAGGGCGCACATGTAAGTAGTTCTTTTGTAGATTATGGTGAACTCGTGTGTGTTGTAGTAGTGTTTTGCTATTGAGAACGAGGTAGCATGCTAGCGTTAGCATTAGCGTTAGCATGCTAATGCTACGAGCTAATGGTTGCGGTTAGCCTGCTCGTTTCGGCTTGTGAAGTCACAAGCCGTGCCAATTTTGAACAGCTCACCCAGAGACTGAAGGCAGGACACATTCAGAAACCGTATCTCACTCTAAACAGCATGGATGGATTTTTTTAAAGTTTGTATGTGTGTGGAAGCACCAGAGACACAAAAGAACACCCCAAATCCCAGAAAAAGTGTTTTTTTCATAATATGGGCACTTTAAATGCTCCGAGCAATAAAATGCAACACATCTTCTTTGTAGCGTCCAAGTTGTTTCCACTTTACCTACGACTTAGAGCTCATCAACAAACCAAAGTTGGGAAAACAACTTTCCAACTCCGGAAATGGGACCATCTGAGGAGCAAGTGAATGCACCATTGGCCTTGGTTGTTGTGTCTTTTTGGGTCTTGATATGCTGGCAGTCAGTTGTCTCATGTAGAGTTACAGTGGGCTGAGGTGGAGTGGGGAGAATCACCTATAGCTGAATGTGGCAAAGACAAAAGAGATGGTGGTGGATTTTAGCAAGAAAAAGTCCCCACCCTCTCCAGTTCACATTGGGGGGTCAGATGTGGAAATTGTCACAACATACAAGTACCTAGGTGTACAACTGGACAATAAACTGGAGTGGTCCACAAACACTGAGGCTGTATACAAGAAGGGCATGAGCCGGCTTTACTTCTTGAGGAGGCTCAGGTCCTTCAGTGTATGTATTTTTGTGTAATGTAGTTTTATCAGTCTGTGGTTCAAAACACCATCTTCTTTGCTGTGGTGTGTTGGGGTGCCGGCATCAAAGTAAGGGATGCAAACCGACTGAACCAACTCATTAAAAAGGCTGAGTCTGTGGTTGGCGCTAAGCTTGCTTCTGTGGAGGAGGTGTTCAGACACAGAATGTAGGTAAAACTGCAGGCAATTATGGATCGTGACCCTCACCCCCTCCACAAAACACTAGACAAACTCAAGAGCACTTTCAGCAACAGAGTCATTCAGCCCTGCTGCTCAAAGGAACGCTACAGGAAATCATTCCTGCCTGCTGCCATTAAACTCTAGAACTCATCTGTTCCTATTAGATGACTGCTATTAGTCTCCATTACCTCAACAGCACAGATTAATTACTTGTATTTGTATCCCTCCTTTTTAAGTTTGATTCCTTCTCCTCTCACTTGTGATTGGCTCGCCTGATCCAACAACTGCATGCTGGTGGTTGCCATGACAACAGGCCGGCTGTAGAGCTGTGTTGGAATGGATGTAATAAAATACAAAAGTGGAAAACAGGCTCTTGGGTATGGTTTTGCTAGATTAAATCTTCTGTATTTCATTTAGTTGTTTGTGTCTGTGCTTTCTGGTATAACAGGACAGGTGTACAGCTGCTGCCGGAGCAGAAAGGTCTGCCACTCAACTGCTTTATTAGCGCTGAGGTCGTTCATTGGCTAGTCAACAATGTGGACGGCGTGGCCACGCAAGGGATGGCTGTGGATATCATGCAGGTAAGAGTTGTACAGTATTTCTCAACTTTCCTTTAAGTTGATGGAAAATGTGAAAGGAAGATTTCAGAACGGTTCAGAGGATTTATTACAACTTGAGTCTTATGCTAATGTTCTCTCTCAGTTAATTAACACTGAGTGTAAACATAACGTGTTTGTTTACTGTTTTTGTCTTTTTGGTTTGTGCAGAAAATGCTGGATGAAGGTGTGGTGACCCACGCTTCTGGAGATGCCATGCGCACCTTCGTCTACGGATTCTACTTCTACAGGATAGTAGACGAGAAGGATGGTGAATGGATTTAAAATGCACTCAGAGGCCACATAGCTCTTTTATCTCAACAAACAGTTCTGCACATGCTCGTACTTGTATATATCTATAATTAAATTCAGGTCATTGGTAGAATATAAAATCCAGTGGGTGTTGTCATGACATTCTTGGCTGTCCGGTCCTTTTGTAGGCCCGACCTCCCAGCTTCCCACCGCGGCGGCTGGAGGCTGGTCTACTGCGGCGCTGGAGGACTTTGCTCTGTTCCAGAGGAAGTGGTTCGAGGTGGCCTTTGTGCTGGAGGAGCGGCGACCCTGCGACCTCCCGGCTTTCCTCCTGCCCTGGCTGCCCAGCAGGCCGGCCTCCTACGCAAGTAGGCATAGCTCCTTCAGCCGCAGCTTTGGAGGACGCAGCCAGGCCGCCGCACTGCTAGGTACACCCAGCCCACACTGCAGGGGAGCTACAGTCTGCTCCCCCATCCAGTCTGATGCAGATCATACACAGGTCTCTACCTCAGAGAGACGCCTGGGTCCAGTAGTCACATGTCACACAGGGCAGAGAGGGTGCATTTGATTAAGTGCTCTTGCTCAGGTGGTGTCATAGAAACTAAAAATACAAACTGAAATCCTTAACTGGCTGTTTTACTGCTTCTGCAGCTGATTATATACAGTATGCATACATTTTGTCAGAACAGTTCGCCCTGCCCAATATCCACACTTCACATGACCCAGAAAGGTACTAAGCACCTTCAAGTGAGCCCTCATGCTTTCATACAACCTCCATCCACATCTACCTAAAGCTCTTTGTTTTTCGGTTGCACATGTTAAGTATGCAAAATTACTGGATTCAGTTGTTACATTTTAAATAGGCTAAACGCTGTCAGTTTTTCTTTTTGTCATACGCTGTCCATGTTAGCCTTTACACTGAAATACATTGATTCGAAGTAAAGGTAAAATGGCTGTGACAAAATTAGCCAGTTAATAAAATGTAGGATTTTAGCAGATGATTAAATGACGTAGAAAGGGAGCAAGCCATGGAACATAGACTTATAGTTTATTTTTGTGTTAGGGATCAGAAAATAAATTTGGCAATTGGATGACAGTCGGGCTGTTTTTGTGACAAAGTTTTCACTTCTATAATGCAGAATAAACTGTGCAATGTTTGATTGAAGTTTGTATGTATTTAGATGTTGCAGCCACAGAGCAGTCAGCTCAGAGATGATTGGACGAGGTTAGGAGGAAGATTAAGAGGGTTTAATGATTGCGGTGGGCCACTCCCAGGCTAAAAGTGAGAATGTGAGGCCCACTGTGCCCCTGGTTCACTGTAGGTTTTGTCGTAACACAGCTCAGACAATGCTTTCACTAATATGAATTGTTGAAAAAAACTGATTAAAAAATGCAGTAAGTACAAAAAAAAAAAATATGTACAATGTTCCCAGTCCAAAGACAGGGAAAATGGTGTTTTACAAAGACAATTTTCTATTTAGATATTCAAAATAAACACCAATAACTTCCCAGATGAAAAAGAATATATAAACCAAAAATAATGAGCACTACACGTACATAACCACCACATACCCACTCACCATTCTGACTTACGTTACAATAAATTCATCGTTTTCCAACTCACACAGTGGGGTTCTTTCCATCACCACAGAACCGCTTCCATGTAACATTTCATGACATCACATTCATCACCGTCCATCAGCATCATCTCACTGTTGTGTGACAGAGATACTGGACTCAGCCCTCCTGATGGTGGACTGTAGATCTGCATTGAACAGCTCCAGCGTGTAGTGCATGTTTAGCTGTAGTTCTATCCGTCCACAGTGGCTCTGGCTCTGTGTCATGTGGCCACATCACTGATCGATGTCATCAAATTGTTTCCCACCTTCACCATTCAATCAGTGCATGCTGTGTGGTTAGTGTGTAGCTGAACCAGGAGCAGTACTACTGTAGGTGGTGTGGTGTTTTGAGTGCATGATGTGGCTGTGGTTTCAGTAGTGCTGTGGTATGCAATGTCCTCACCTGTCGCTCTCCTCCTGGCCCTTTTCAACATAAAGCGCTATCACAGCACAGCAAGTGGTGACAGTGTTTCTGTTGGGCTCCATTCTTGCTTCATGCGACCGCTTAAAGCTTTATTTTTGAACTTTGACCTCAGCCTATTTGAGAATGCTTGCATCTTTTAAAGCAACAACTTTGCAAGATTAATGCTTTCCCAGTTTGCTATCTGACACCCCGGACTGGTTTCCTGGAATAGTCTTTAAGGGTAATTTTGGTATTTTTTCTTCCTGAACCCATGCATTGGTGTCTAAGTGACTTATGTGATCAGAAATCTTTAAAAACTGCTCCACTATTGAGCGAGAAACGCTGTAACCGGCAGCCGTGAACTGGGCTGCAATGTAATCATTTAGGGCAAGAATGCACTGTGTATGCGTTTTTCTGCCACTGACAGGCCCAGATTTTATTCTAAGTGTCTGACAACAGAGATAGACCTTTTTGTTAAAGAGTAAGATCCTTTTTGTTTAACCAGAAACGGCTCCGAAATCGCTATCACCAAACTCACCAAACTCCATTTAAATAAACAATACTTTTAGCGTGTAGAGAGCCAGCATATTTTCACATGTAAATGGGTGAATAAAGGGTTTATTTTAAATGGTGATTGTTGGAACAGTGGAAAGACGAACCAAGAGGGATTTTGTTTTATTTTGTTTCTGTCGACTGTGAATGAAGTGTGTTTTACAATGATAAAATTACTGTTTATTTAAGAGTTTAGAGTGTGGTGGGTTTGGCGATGGCAAATTCTGGGCTTAGATCTTAGCCTTAGGATTTAGAATAACATTCTCAGCATGCCAGTGGCAAAACAATTGAGTGCGCAATTACCCAGTAACGTTACATTGCAGCTTGTTTTGCCGCTGTCGACTTTCTTAATACTGGAACAATTTCAGAAATTGTTGTTACCATCAGTCACTTAGACACAAAAACATGGAAAATGGGATCCAGGTTGAAAAATACCGAATGTGAAGCTAAAAATCCTTCATTTGACACTGACTGCATTCATAATAAGCTTATTTGTTCTAACAGCTCTTTATTACCAGGAAACCTCTCTTTGAACTGGGATAATGCAGACATTAATGCTGTTTAAACTTCATGTGGGACTGATCACAGTTTAGTCTCAATCCATGCTCACCACCTGCTCTCACTCCTCCTCCTGCCTGCCCATCATGCCATCCATCTCCCCTTCTTTTGCTTCCTGTGCCTCCTGTCTCTCTCTCCCTCCCTCTGTCTGTCCCCCAGCTGCTACAGTCCCGGAGCAGAAGACGGTCACTCTGGATGTGGACGTAAACAACCGCAGTGACCGAACCGAATGGTGCAGCTGTTATTACCACGGAAACTTCTCCCTCAACGCTGCCTTTGAGATCAAGTTGCACTGGATGGCTGTCACTGCTGCAGTGCTCTTTGAGATGGTAACTGCATGTCTATTTTTTTTTATTTTTGCTTAATTGTCAATGGGTCACCACTTATGCTTCACATGTCAACAGTAAGACTGGGTATCTCCAATGATTCGATTCAGATTCAAAAAAGTTAGTTTAAAGTACTTTTTACTCAATAGGACTAACATTATAAAAACATATTTAACATTAAGAGATCTCTTTTTGGATTGTATTAATCGATATCAGGCAAATCCAAACAAAGCTAATAGTTGACGTCAACTCGGTGGCTGTACCTTAATTGGCTGCGCAGACACTAGTTTAGCTGCGAGCATGCTCTGTGTACTTACAGGGGAATTACAAAGAAGAAAGTTTGGAAGTTTTTCAAGGATATTGAAAATGAACCACGGTCGTAAATGCAGTGTTCCATGCTGTACAGTGAATACTGAGACCTTTCACATTTCATCGCGAGCTGCTGGTCGTGGTGCTCCAGGTAAGCAGTAGTTGGTGGTTCAGTTACCCCAGAAAAGGTGACTGTGCGCTGTGTATGGAGCGCCGCGGGCTGCCGGCTGTGGCCGCAGCTTCGCTCGTTGTAAACCAACCAATCAGTGCGCAGCTTATCTAAATATTCATGAGCATACCATATAAGGGAGAAAACCTCTCGTTTCATTCTAGGGCTATTTCACAGGGTTGCATTAGGGAGCATAGAACAGCACCCGGGCCATTTTCAGCCCAACCAATGTTACATACCCTATTAGGAGACCTTAAGGAACAGTGTGAAATACCCTATGTAATCATTCTATCACCCCTTTAACCCAGCTCTAGTCAAGAGACACAAAATCAAAAACGATTGCAGGACCTACACAAATCAGATACTCAGATTCTTCCCATTTAAAGTTCTTTCAAAAGAGGAAAGGAAGAAAAACTAGTTTCGGTTTGATTCTGAGAACGTAAGTGACTCATTAGGACTTAAAATAGTATTCCACTGATTTAGCATTAGAGTGCTATAACATTTCTGGACTCATGAAAATCTAAATCAATCGTTTTTTTATTCAATGCTTTTTTCTTAGACGAGGAGCAGGCTACAGAGTTCAGTTAACCTCACTTCTTTCTAACTCCACATCCCCAATTTCTTTATTTTTATTTTCAAACTTGTAGTTTTCAGCCCCAACCGACACTGACTCAAGTGACATCACTTGAGGACATTTGTCAGATTTCGCTCCCTCTGAAGACACAAAAGTTTTTATACAACTTTTTCACATGTGCAGGGGTGCTCTAAACACACTTTAGTTATGTATGTTAGTATGTGTGGAATCGTTGGAGTTCCCCTCCTGGTGGAGCACTGCCACTATGTAACGTCCAGGTCCCTTAACTGATTAACCAAATCATTTGCAACACAACGACACAGGAAACAGAGGCTTTTTAAATCAAAGAAAAAACATTGGAACTATTTTGTCTGTGTGCCAGCCAGTGAAACAGAAAGTATTGAGGAACTGAAAATGGATTCTAGTATTCAAGTGTCAGCAAGAATCAATGAAGCAACTTAAGCAGAAAAGTTTGAAGATCACAAAAAGAGAATGATCCTAAACACTGTAAAATCAACCTATAAAACTAATAGAAGCCTAAATTCGTTATCTCTTCCAGTTGCTTTAACAGCGTCTTGACTTGAAAAGAATTAGAATCTGTGGTTACATCTGAAACTGCAGTACATACAAGATACAGAAGAATATTTCAATGAGTACAGCTTCTCCTTGGGTGTAAAGATAAAATGGAGGATTTTGACATTTGGTGAACAGAATGAGGAACAGCGCTGTGTGGCTGCTTTCAAAACTTTAAAAAGTGTATGAGGAAGGCACAGATCGTGGGCGGCACGGTGGCTCAGAGCTCAGCATTTCTGCCTCACAGCAAGTTGGCACTGCAGAGTTCCATCCCCCGTCCGGGCAGGGCCTTTCTGTGTGGAGTTTGCATGTTCTCCCCGTGTTTGCGTGGGTTTCCTCCTCCTACCATAGAGACATGTATGCTGGGTCACTAGGACTACAGTTGAAAATTTGCCATCTGGCTAACACTGGCGCATTTGCAGAAATGTTGATTCATGTGCATTGTCCTAATCAAATAAATAAATCAAATTCCCTAAGAGCATCTTTCCTTGATTCCCTAAAATCGATCTACAGAGAGGACAGGTTTAACACTGAACTGAACCAGAACTCAGCAGCCAGATTAATAACTAAATCTAGGAGGTTCTGTCATATCACTCCAATTACAGCCCATTACATTTAGAATACATTTTAAAATTGCATTAATTACATACAAGGCCATTCTTGGTCTGGCTCCTGATTATATCTAATAACTTTTAACCCCTTATAGGCCAGCCAAGCCCCTATGATCAGCTGTTCCACCAACCAGGCTGAAAACTAAGGGTAGCCGTGTATTTTTGGTTACGGCCCCTTGGCTTTGGAACAGCCTTCCCCTCAGTGTGAGAGCAGCTGACTCCACTGTCGCTTTCCTTAAAACTCACTTTTACAAGATGGCCTACACTTAACCATGTTTTCTTTTCCATTGTTGAATCAATGCACATTTCCTCTTTATACTACTATGTTATGTTTTTTTTTTTATCTGAACTGTTATTACATATTTAAATTATGCTTGATTAGTATCGTAATTTTAGTATTTTTTAGATGCATTTCCATACATTTGTTCTTCTGTTGACATCCTATCTTGCACTTTAACTGTTTTATGTATGGGCTCAGTGCTGCTTGAAATATGTGCTCTCTCGTTGTAATTATTGTATTTAAAAAAAAAAAGTATTTTGTTAATCTTTTAATCTTAAAACGCACTTTGTGCTTAATGCTTCAAAGTGTGATATACATAAAATTATTATCTTGAGAAAGCATGGGAGAAGAGTAAAAAAGCATTTTACTGAGATGATTTAAAGATCTTTGAATGCATGCTCTGTTATTTAATTTTTATTTAGTTTTTTGTTATCCATGTATTTCTCCACATGATTTGTATATGCAGATGTTAAATAGTGGTGTCTTGTAATTCCGTATGCCATTTTCTAACCAGTTATTATCTTATCAGGTTCAAATGTGGCACCGGAAAGCCGCGTCCTGCGGCTTCCTGTTGGTCCCTGTGCTGGAGGTTCCTTTTGCTCTGACGTCTTACCTGTACGGAGATCCACTGAGAGCGCAGCTCTTCATCCCTCTGAACATCCACTGTCTGCTGAAGAACAGCAGCGACAACCTGTTTGAAGGTATAGAAGCCGTCTGACGGTCTGCTGTGTTCATGTGTGGGATGTGTACCGTAGCTCATTCACAACATCTGTCCGTTTGAATTCATCAAACAGGTTTTGAACCGGAGACGTACTGGGACAGGATGCAGCTCTTTCAGGAGTCCATACTGTACAGGTGGTTGTTGTTTTATGTCATGTTATCATTTATATATTTGTGCCTCAATCCTAAGGACACAATGGGACGTTGTGAGCACAGGGAACGATTTTCTTTTGCGAGCACATACATTGTTATCACTCAAAGACTTATTTAATTTGAGCCAACAAACATTTATTTTCTTCTCAATAAATGTGTGTTTGCTCTTATCCACATGCCCTTATCTTATGCACAGTTACAGCCAATCAGAAAGAGGAGTAGGTCATTTCTGATTGGATGTTCTGTCTCCAATGTGATTGCTGTAATAGTCTTATTGGTTAGTAGGGAAGCACTGGGGAGAATGGGAGGCCCATCACAGCAACGCCTTAGTATTTTAATCAGTTTTGGAACATACCCAGTTTTATGAACTTCCATGAAACTTTGTTTTTAAGTTGGTCTGCACTTCAATAGCTTGCAACATGGCTATGAGCTATCTTGTTACAGTAGTTAGCTGGATAAGCATTTGCTAAGCTAGCTGTTACTTGTTTAACCTGATAGATAGATAGATAAATAGATAGATAGATAGATAGATAGATTTTTATTGATCCCAAAAAAATGGGAAATAACAGTGTTGCAGCAGCAAAAATATCAGACACACAGCACACATACAGAGTAAACATTAAATAATAGGAAAACAATATACATGAAATAATAATAGAATACTACACAAGCAGTATTTTTGAAATATATACAATTTGGAAATAAAATGTACAACTGTTTCAATAGATATAGATAAACTAGATATAGATAAACTTAATGTGCAAGTTGGGGAGTAAAAAATAAACAACTGTTTGACTAGTAATGATAGGATGTAGATAAACCTATTGTGCAAGGTTGTGCAAGGTGCATGATAATTGCCAGCTACACAGCCAAGGCATTATACTCATTATGTAACTAGTTCCATTAAACATATTATAGGCACTTAAAGGAGCTCTAAGCGATGTCACGCGTTTTTTAGGCTACAACATTTTTTGACACATACAGTAAACATCTCCTCACTATCTGCTAGCTGCCTGTCCCCTGAACACACTGTAAAAAAAGGGTCTCTGTAGACAGCCCAGGCTCCACAAACGCCAACAAAAACAAACTGGCCAACCTGCACCACAAAACATAACAAACAGTCTTCCAGCGTTCAAGCCAATAACCGACAAGAAAGATTTGGGAGTGGGGGTTGGGGGGTTAGTGCATGGAAGGGAGGGGGAGGGGACGTGATGAGGAGGAGGGAGGGGCGAGCTAGCCTCGTTTTGTTTGAAAATACTTCGAACGTCAACAAGAAGTGATGTCACCCAACATCGCTTAGAGCACCTTTAAGTTAAGTGTAAGTGCCCGTAGATATGTAAGTAATGTGAAGTCTAATATTTATATAGCTAACTATCCTACTCATTACTATAAACCACCTTATAGCATGTTTCTAAATGAGATGTAGTACACTTTATTCAACAAAATTATATCTTAGATTTATTGAAATTTACAGACACTGTTAGAAGCTTTTTTTTTAAAGAACTACATTAATGGTTATATTTCCTTAGCTGTGTAGCTGGGATCGTCAAGTTATCCAACTAGCTCAAATGAACTTATTGATTAAATTAAGTTAAGTTTTGAGTGACAATACATTCTTGATAAAATCCGTATAATTTATGTTGATGCAAAAAAATCATTTTCTGTGCTCAGGAATGAGGCACAAATATAACCATATACCAGAAACCCTTAAATGTAGGAATAACGTACAGTGAACTACAAAGTTCTGTGTCCTGACCAAATATTGTGTCTGAATTTCTGAGTTACATTGTGTAAATGTTGTGCTCTTTCTACCAGATTCGGCTTTGTGCACGACAAGTTTTCTGCTTCTGCTTTTAATTTCCCCTCCGAGAACAAGCCCCAGTACATCCACGTAACAGGTTGGTCACATCACAACATAAAAAAAAAAAACCTACACACAAACATCTGCTGCTTCCTGGAAGCCGACAAGCTTCATTCTGCTTCTTTTTTTTTTTCTTCCTTTCTGTCAGGCACCGTGTTCCTGCAGCTGCCGTACTCCAAGAGGAAGTACTCGAGCGGGCAGCAGCGCAGACGCAGGAACTCCACCACCTCCAACAGCCAGGGGCCGTTTGGCGGCGAGGAGCGGGTCGGTTACTACTGGGCCTACAACACCATGCTGACCAAGGCCTGGAGGACAGGCGTGCTGGGCGACGAGAGGCTCGCCGACCGCCTGCTCAGAGACTTCACAGACTTCTGCGCCAACAAGGACAACAGACTGCTCCACCTGTGGGACAGCTGCCAGGAGAAAATGAACGCCAGCGCTCCCTGACAGGAAGCCGCAGGAAAACGGGACGTAGATCACAAAAACTTTATTTATCCAGCAAAATGTTAAGACTCCGAGTCACACTCTGCGCTGTGACAGGCCCGCTGCTGCTCCGACTGAGCCCCGATACGAATCAACCACTGATCCCTTTGGATGTTTACAGCTAGGGCTGGGCAATAATTCAATATGATCATTAATCGTCTTTCAACGGAATCATATCGTGATGAAATCATATGTCGAGATAACGTGATATACAATCACGTTGTCTAAATTGATAATAACATCACATACTAACTCCATTTTCTCAGAAAATCTGTTGTGACACATTATGAGGGAATATCATTTGAAGAATTGCAGATTTGTTTTAATTCCACACTACATGTGTGCATACATGTAAACATAGTCAGTTTATAGCTGGACATTTTTTTTTAGTTTTTTCTCTCTCTACAATTTCACTTGAAACGGTTTACCACATTATTGGTGATTATTTTTTCTAAAATCTCATTGTTAAAAAATATCTTGTGAAAGCACCAATTGTCAACCCTACAATATCGATATCGATGTATTTGGTCAGGAATGTCGTGATATCTGATTTTCTCCATATCGCCCAGCTCTATTCACAGCATTAAATGCTTGTCTCTCTTGACATTTTAAATATCAAAGTCCTTTTTGCTGTTGTGAACAACTTTCACAACAACAAAATTCTTCCGTGCAGGTGCGTTGGAAGATAACTTTCATTTGGAAAACAAAGGAACAAATCCCGCACTCTGCTCTTGCTATAGCATCGCCGTTTATTTACAAAAAAAAACATTTCGTTCCCTCCGGACCTTCATCGAGAGTCTCTTGATAGCCAGAGCAGAGTGCGGGATTTGTTCCTTTTTTTTCCAAATATCAAAGTCATGCCTTAAGAGCAGAGATTAAATGATGTGTTCTGTTAATTCTTTGTTTATTGACACAGTATAAATAATAAGACACTTATTCATTTGAATTTTTGTATTCTTTGACCAGTGAAACAAGGAACTCTACGTGCCTGTTAAGCACCAGACAGTTTTAGACTTCAGCTGGTTTTCACGTCACATCCACCTGACACCACTTCCTGTTATTTTTCAGCCAGTAGAGTCACAAGCAGTGTTATATCGGGACATGGCAGATCTGTAGCTGAGTCATTTGGTTTGGACAAAGCAGATCTGAGTAGATTGTTGAAAATCTCCCGTTGTTTTTCCAAGCGTCATTGACGAAACAATGTTCCAGCTGTGTGTTACCACAGGCAGGGCATGTCCGGTCACTCTCTGACCCTGAACGCTGCACTCTAATGTCCCCATTGGAAACAATCTCACCGCAAGACCAGTTTAACAGCTGTTCTGGCGCTTTAAATGACATCCTCTTCCTCAACAGAACTAGTTTGCCCAGTTGTCATGCAAATTTTTGGAACACTTAAAGGTCGGTTTCCGTGTTTACTTAACCATTGAGACTCACTATGGATGTTTTTGGCTTTTTCATTTTTCGAGCATTTTGGCTGTGTTAATGCGTATGACATTGTTTGACAAATTTTTAAATTTTGGAAGTTCAACCTCAGTTCCTATAGTCTGTATCCCCGACGTTCCACTTCCGGGATTGCTCCGTTGCCGCCGGAAATTCCCCAGGATTTCACTCATTTTTTCGGCCGGATGCTCGTTACCTTCCGCTTTCTTCGGTTGGCATTTTAAACTCCGGTGGATTTCTGAGGACTATGGTTACCTGCTCCTCAGATCTCTGCAGGGTAAATCCAGACAGCTAGCTAGACTATCTGTCCAATCTGAGTTTTCTGTTGCATGACTAAAACAACTTTTGAATGTACACACGTTCCACCAAAACAAGTTCCTTCCCGAGGCTATTTTGCAGAGGCCCGGAGCTTAGCTCCGCCCATGATGATTGTGATTGGTTTAAAGAAATGCCAATAAACCAGAGCATCCAGACCCTCCTCCGCAGCGCTGTGGAGGAAGGTCTGGCAAAGCGAGACTACAGTTCCTGTAATAAGTCTACAGTATAATAAACTGTAACCAAAACAGACAATCAGACCCTTAAGGACAAAAAATGTTTGATCCCACAGCCATTACAGCATTATATCACACATGCATTCTATTATATCAGGCTTTCAATCTAGAGCCCTTGCTTCAATTTTTTTTCCACCAGATTGAGCCATGTTCTTACGTTTGCCCTATGGGGCAAATCCATGTTGTTATCCTGGTTTCCATTCGGGGCGTTGCTGCTGTATTATGGAGCACTGCAGTATTTGATGCAATGCATAAAAATCAATGTTTTGACATATCCCAGACTGCAATTTTTTTTTTTTAAATACCCCCAAGTATTTCAAATACAGAACATTATTCATTTTTGTGGGTTTTTTCTCCCATAAAAACAGGGGCATTATAGCCGCTTTGCGACCGGAGGGATTTTTGCAGATCCTAGAACATAACGTTCCTAGAACCCTTTTTTTTCTCGTGTTCCGACTGGACCAATTTGGGGATTATTAAGTTCCTCTGGCCACAGTTCTTGTAACTCCTTCAGCTCCTACTTCAGGGCAGGGTCTTTTCTCTTTTCCCTTTTCAGCATATGAACCTAGTTGAACGAGGGTTGGGTTTCCGGTACAGACAGACCAACAACGGGACAATTTTAACAATTTTTGCCATCTTATTCATCACTAATTTCACTTCTGACAACGTTTTAGGCGAGAAATTAACTGTTTAGATTTCGAATATAGGCTTATATCTCTTACGAACATTGATGCCGAATTGACAATTTGCTTCAAAGTTTTTGGAGTTGAGAAGCTCCATGAAGTGAGGCGACAGCCAGCAGGCTACAGCCAGCAGGCGCCTGCCCCGGCCGCTAGCTCGTCGCTGGGCCAGTTAAGCTCAGAGACGGCGCTGTGAGCTGGAGGTCTCTCAGACCGCTCTCGTAAATAAAGAGGCTTTTATTCGGTTTGTTTGTTTAAATATCACAACACATGTCCATCATAAGATTAACGGGTGATTAACTGTGGTTAACTGTCTTTTCGGAGTTAAACTCCACAAGCGTGTCCTGCAGCTCGCCGGCCGTCACACACACACACGCACACAGTCTCACACGCACACACGCACACGTCCACAGCGCAGCAGGCAGAGGCGGGGGAGAGAGAGATACCCGTTTCTCTTCGGGACACTTGTTTAAATTATGACAAATATGCTATATACATTAGATTTAGTATTTAGTTCATACTTTTTTTGTGTATTTGTTTTCTGATTTCAACGCTATAAAGACCGTTGCCGTGCTTGCATCTCTCCCTTACCCCTCCTACCAGTCCCTATGGCCACTTCTCCAGTGCGAATGCAATTGTAAAAAACTGTTAGTAGATCTGTTTAGAAGTGGACTTTTCCTATAACTACGTCCCTGTAACTACTTGGTCGGAAAGCGGCTATAGTGGTGGTTAGATGGCTGTGATTATAATAACAAAAGGTCAGTTCCTATGGACACTTGGCCAGTGTGAATGCAAATGAAAAACCGGTTTTGGGGGAAGAGTAGTTAGTAGATCTGTTTAGAAGTGGACTGTTCTTATAACTACGTTCCTGTAACTACTTGTTCAGAAAGAGGCTCATGTAAACACATTCAAAGGGTTAAAATTCTGAAAATGAATGAATATTTGGTAGTTAGGATCAGGACTGATTTTGGTTAAGAGATTAAACTCAAGGAAAATTGAAACGTTAATATTTAATTTTATGACAGACATTTTTGTCCTCTGTTTTCAAAATGAGGCAAAAGGTTTAAAATATTTTTGTTAATACAGGTTCATTCTTCTCACTGTGTGGTTATTTTCTTTTGTAAAATGTTGAGTAAATGACTAACAATTCAGAATTCAAGTCAAACACGGACACATTTCTAGTTGCACCTTATGAAACTTGTTTAATGAGTGTCTCTTTATAAAAAAAACACAACCAGAATCATAGTCAAGTCACTGCAACAGAGACATAAAAAGGAAGTAAAAACATGACATTATAATAGGGATGAGAGATTATCACGCAGGTCACAGAGAGCTTTTGGTCGAACGCGACAAACACTCTGCTCTGATAATGAACCAGTTTAATTCCCGTATATTGTTCACACATATGAATACACATAACATAGCATTGATTCCTTTAAAGTGTTTTTTTTTTAATATCAAATACAATTCTGCTATTCAAGTTTCTTTTGATTATAAAAAAAACCCTTTATATCCATATTCCATTTGATCTGAGATTATATATAGGTAAAACAGTAAATGTACAAAGACAAATGATTGAAATATATCTTATATGGTTGTGGAAAAAAACACCAAATAAGAGTGCTTTATCTAAACCACAACAATGAGGCACAAACACAAGTTATCCCAGAATGCCTACTGTATCCCAGTAACAGCTTTTTACAAGAATCCCAGCAGCAGATTAAACACTTAAAGCCCCTGACACACCAACCGGACGGCCGACCGTCGGCAGAAAAGCCAGTCGGACTGATCAGTCGGCTCCCCGAGGTCCAAAAAGTGCTTCAGAACACACCGAAGCGACGCCTACATGAGCGTAGGTTCTGCACGTGCGCGAGACGTAATACAAAAAAATGAAAAACGGAAATGACAACGCGTCACGTGGGTCTGGCTTCTCCAGCTGGCCGATAATGGCGGCTTGTTCGAAATACGATCTCGTATTTTACGAAAATAGTTCACCGAAACGTGTTTCTGAAAACATTTTAAGCGAGAAATAGGCCATGCAGTTCCTGAATCGGTCTTCATTTCAGATCGACAAACGATTTTCGTCAGATTTTGAGAGGCGTTCGTCACTCATCCCGCCATTTCCGGTGTTAGCACTCCACCAATCAGATTGGTCATTGAGTCCGACTGCCCGCCCTCCGACCCAGTAAGTCAGGTCGGCCAAAACGAAGGCCGACGGCCCCTCCGACTGACGAAGGCACGGAACACACCGAACAGACTCGAGTCACCGACCTCGCCAGACTGTCCGACGGCCGATGGTCGGGTTGGTGTGTCAGGGCCTTAAGATCATCTGAATGGGACTTCACTGGGCCAACAGCGGTACAGTGAATGCCTCCCAATCAGCTGAGAAAAGCTGAACGTGCCGATTCCTAGGTTGTTTTTTGCTGCTGCAGTAACATACAAGACAAGTTCTTATAACTTCTTGTTTAAGAGTCGTCTGTGCGTTGTAGCAAGGCCTTGATTCTCCTCATCACGACCGTCTGGATTTCAGTCAGTTTCCACGCGTCCGTCGACAGTCGGTGTGTAAATGTAGTGGTTCATCAGTGTGAGGAAATATAGTGCAATGACCCTTTAATGCAGTGTTCTAGAGCTGCAAAGATGAATCGATTATTTGTCAACTATTAAATTAATTGCCAACTCTTTTGATAATTGATAGTTTGAGTCATTGTTTTATGAGAAAAAGCTAAATTCTCTGATTCTAGCTTCTTAAATGTGAATGTTTTCTAGTTTCTTCACTCCTCTGTGACAGTAAACTGAGTAGCTTTGAGTTGTGGACAAAAGAAGACATTTGAGGACGTCGTCTAGGGCTTTGGCAAACGGACATTTTACAGACCAAACATTTAATCGAGAAATCGACTATGAAAATAATCGATAGTTGTAGCCCTAAAGCATTCCACTTAGAAACTCAGGAATGATTTTTGGAATGCAGTTGTCTGTCACCTTAGCAGAACTAAGTACTGACGAGACATCAGCTGATAAGACACTGACTTTACAATGGTCCCTGCTTCTTCTTTGGTGTTCCCGAGCTTGGTCACTTGAATACATCACATCCATGCTGTATCTGCTTCTCTTCGTCATACTTTTTTTTTTGTCTCTGATGTGCGTTAGTGAAGCAGCAGGATAGCAGTTCCCTTTTGAAGTGATCCAGTCCAGTCGACGGCTGCGGTCAGGTCAGATATCTGCTGTGAACATGTCAGTGTGTTCCCAGTCTTTCCTCTCATGCTCTGTTCTGTCTAACAACAGACATGTAATGAAATAAGCTGCAACTAAAGACTATTTGTGACCTGGGAACCTGTTTTCTCATCATTTTCCAACGTTCTGTATAATTGTATACAGGCTGTCGCTGATGGAAAGTCAAACAAAATCAAACCTAAAAAGCACCCAAAGCTCATTCCTGCTCACAGCTCTGTGGTGAAAGTAGTCGACAACTTTTGGTCACAACCATGGAAATAAAATGGATAGAAAGGCCATTGAACTGTTGGCCGTGGTCATTTGATTGGTACACAACAAAATGGCGATTGTTGTTAGTTGTCATGGTGACAATACGCCTTAAAGCTGTAGTGCATCGTTTCTGTCACCCCCATGAGGAATTCTAAGTAACGACAACAAAACTGTCGGCGCGTCCACATGATACAAGCCTTCCGTGATCGCGCACGTGGTTGCTAGTAGCCAAGGAGGACACGGAGGATTTAAAAAACATGATGGACTCTTCAGAAGAGGTCATTATCTTCACTTGAGTTTCTGCGTGGGAAAGTCGCCGGACGCCACGATCTTCTGATCATAGCCATACTGAGAAACACAGAGAGTGTAGTGTGGAGCTGATAGTCGTAATTAGCTTTGTAGCAACTCATTTGGCGATGGCTTGAATGTAACAGACATTCAATAATATCAGAAAGTTACGCACTAAAGATTTAAGTTAAATTGACTAATTTAGCGGCTGGCTCCCTGCCTCGTAACGTTGCTACTCTACTGCTCGTCTGATCTGTCTTAGTATAAATATGTGAGAAAAACAAAAGTGTAAAATCCTAAAGATGTCAAGATTTGTACGAATGTGTATGGAGGTTCAGTAATGCAACAGAAAAGCTTTCATTGGCCAGTATTAGCGGCTTCATCTCATGCTTCATAATCACCAGCTCATTCATCATCTGCTGGGTTGCCCGCTGATTAGCAACGTCCAATCATTTTCATGCAGGTGTACAGCGTGGTCGTTCTAATTCTTACTGTCTCTGCTGATAAACTCACGCCAACGCTGTTGATTTAACTACGATTCAATGTTCATGTATGTTTTGTTACTGTGGGTTCAGACAGAACGCAAAGGGAATTTTAGAGGCAGTGCGATTGAATATTAAGACAATGGAAGGCACAAATTAGCCAGGGGCAGCATAAACTGACCCAAAGACACATCTGCAACAGCTGAAAATATTTCAACAGCCACCGAAACAAACCCTGTGCCACCTGTGCCCTCAACTGTGGTAGATATTTGGCTCTAATAAGTGTTGAAAGTGGGTAAAAATCCATTAAAAAAGCTATAGAAAGGACAGCTAGTGCTTGTTGAATTACTCACCACTTCACTACAATAAAATTAACCTATAATAAGCTCTTTTTTTTTAATATAATTACCGGGGACTGGGATGAAAATAATTTTTGGAACATGATGAGAAAACTGGAAAAATTGTTTCCTGGTTACTTTATCAGAAGTGATGAATGTGCCACAGTGACTGTACCAGTCGAGCAGACAGTCAGGAATTCCCCTGGGGCTTTTTTCCTGAAAAACTAGAGATGAATCTTCAAAAGAAACAAAAGTGAAAATCCTTCCTGTCCTTCTGGATGTCAGTTGTTGTAGGGAAGGGGCGGTCAGTTGACTCTGGCTGTATCCATAGAGATAACTGGCACACACACACACACACACACACACACACACACACACACACACACACACACACACACACACACACACACACACACACGAAAGAGCAGTAGTTAAGCTGTGAACCAGAACTAAGCAGTACATAGAGGAACAGCTATAATGAGCAAAGCAAATGCAGATCAGTCGATTAGTCAACCAATAAATTAATCGCCAACTATTTTGATAATCGATCAGAGTCAAAAAAAAAATTATCTGAATCCAGATTCATAAATGTGAATATTTTCTAGTTCCTTGACTCCTCTGTGACAGTAAACTAAATATCTTATCATTTTTCACCATTTTCTAGACCAAAAAACTAATCGAGA
The DNA here is from genome assembly GCF_008315115.2 of Sander lucioperca. NCBI lineage: Eukaryota > Metazoa > Chordata > Actinopteri > Perciformes > Percidae > Sander > Sander lucioperca. The sequence goes on from NC_050181.1 coordinate 22,459,101, forward strand.
AAACAATAAGCAGATTAATCAACAATGAAAATAATTGTTAGTTGCAGCCCTTATATGCATACTAGACAATATATCAGCACAGTTGTCCGACTCACGTGGTCTGATCTTGATTGGCCAGATGAGGATGGAGCAGAGCGCCAAAGCCGCGACGACTGCCATGCCTCCCGTTACTATGACCATGATGTAATGATAGAACCACACACAGGCCGGACAGCACACCACAGTACTGAGAGAGACAACACAGTCTGTTAGAGCACGTCACAGTCAGAAACTAATGAATGGGCTGCTTTTGATCAGACCGCCTGTGTGTGTGTGTGTGTGTGTGTGTGTGTGTGTGTGTGTGTGTGTGTGTGTGTGTGTGTGTGTGTACTAACCGGCAAGGATGCAGAGCCTGGATGACCATCACAGCTAACCCATTAGCCACTTTATCAGTGAAACTCATGGCTCCATACACAAATGCTCCACTTTGCTGCAGAGAGAGAGAGAGAGAGAGAGAGAGAGAGAGAGAGAGAGAGAGAGAGAGAGAGAGAGAGAGAGAGAGAGAGAGAGATAGAGAGTGAGATGGAGATAAAGATAAAGATAAAGATAGTGGATGATGTGAAAGGACACATAACGCCTCCTATCTCTCACACACACACACACACACGCACGCACGTGCACACACACTTTACCGTTTGATCGCTGATGAGCTCCGCGGTCATGGAGAGCGATATGACCAGGATGGTGGCTGACCCCGCCCCCAGCAGCAAAGCGGCCCCGTACACCCGCTGACCCATCTGGCCATCCAACAGCACCCAGTAGGAGAAGGCCATAATCAGCAGCA
>NC_050181.1:22464923-22589923 GCF_008315115.2 Sander lucioperca
CTGAAAATAATAATGCTTGAGAGACTTCTTGAAAAATGTGCCTCCCTCTCTCTCTCCCTCTCTCTCTCTCTCTCTCTCTCTCCAGGTACATTTTACAAAGTTGTTGTGGGCTACCTGTTTGCCAAAGAGAACATTATTCTCTGTGACATGTGGATGATATATTTGGTACGACTCAGTAGCAGACTCTGTCTTAATCACATTAAAACTAGGAGTAGATGAAAAATGCATAGCAAGCTGAAAGAGGTAAAACTCAACTTACAGCTGGAAAAAAATTGCATTCAGCAGTTTGCGCTACTGCTGACTTTGCGGCGGTGGGAAATTAGGGTCCACTGTGAATGTGTAGTGGTCTCTGAACACGGTGAAGTGTCATAGGTCAGCTGATTAAAACATTTATTCTCACCCTGAAGACGGGGATATCTACTGGTCCAAGCCCATCACTGAGCGGGTCGTCGTCCTCTCCGGCCTGGAAGTGGAACAGCAGGTAAGCCACTGCATACACTGTGATGTTGGCTATCACTGTGAACGCATACCTACACACACACACACACACACACACACACACACAGAGAGAGAGAGAGAAAAAACAGCGTATTCAGAATCTGTAGATGCTGTGTGTACTGTTGGGTGCAATCTATTAGGGCTGCCCTGAATACCATTTTGTTGTGCTTCGAAGCTTCAAAATATTCAGTGAATATTCAAAGCTTTGGTGGTGGTGGTATTGGGGAGTGGGGGGGTGGGGGTATATCGTTTATAGATCCCGACATTTCTGACCACACTTGAAGGCAACTCCCTTTCACGGAGAAAGAGAGAAAGAAAAGAGACGTAGCGACTGTGCTCTGTTGTTGCAGGAAACAGTCAGCTGGAACACAAACTCTTGGGCAGTTCACTGCTTGTGTTTTCAAACTTTCTCGTGGCAGCGATAGAGGCAGCGATACTTCCTGTTTACTGTACGGGACTCTCACACCACCATGGGATGGACTGACAAGTCTGATCACCGGCTACATGATTGGCCACGTGACATTGGGTTGCGTTTCTCCAAAAGTGGAATCAATTTATTTCGGAATTGAAGGAAAAACAAAACAAAAAACGAATATTCAAATCCCAAAATTGAAAATCAAATACCTACCCAACGAACGAATATCCGAATAGTTGAATATTCAGATCCAGCCCTACTGTCTATGTGTTTTAAACGTACCTGTATGCAGTGAGTTCTACTTTAGCGTGCTCACAGGTGACGAGCTCTGGAATGAGAGACAGGTGGGAGATCTGGGTGGCGGCCCAGCCGAACTGAAAGATGATGATGAACGGGATGAAGTAGGTCAAACTGGCCCACTGAGGGGTGAGGGGGCCACAGCCCAGACACTGGTTGAAGATGAAGGCAAAGGATAGCACCACGCTTAGTGTACCTGGATCACACACACACACACACACACACACACAAACACACACAAACACACACAAACACACACACACACACACACACACACACACACACACACACACACACACACACCTTTAGAGCTTTAGAACGTAACCAGGATCATTTTGTATCTGTCATTACAGAGTCTTTTAAAACATGATCTGACCTGAACTCAATAAAATATATGCTCAGTGTTCAGTATGGGAGCATAGTTCAAACAGCAGAGTCATTAAAACGTTACACAAATACCTATTATAAGAGCATGTACAAAAGAGCTGACTGACAGAAACAAGGAGCAGCTTCAGGACTGCTTTCTTCCAGATTTATCTTTACTGGCTACTAGCACAATGTAAAACATTCACCGAGTACAAATTCTCTGAATTTACATTTTTCTGTTGAAGAGTAAATCATTTCTGAATCTCGCGGGGCAGTAAAGTGACACCAGAGTGTGTGTCTGTCTGTCTGTCTGTCTGACTTACCAACTAAATGCCATGTCTTCCTCTTGCCATAGTTGCCACAGCCAGGGGTTCGGTCAGACTCGTAGCCAATGAGAGGCGTACAGATACCATCAGCTATCTGGCCAACCAGCAGCAACACACCTACACCACAGGTAGACATTCAAGATTCAGTAATAACCAATGGGTTACAACAGACAGAGAAGAAAGATGCATGACAAGGGTAGACATTCACTTCATGAATTCAGAATAAATATCTATATAAAAGGAATGGAAATGTCTAAATAAAAATGCAAATACACACAACAATAATTTAAAAACATCACACCAGTGTAAACTGAATGGCATCACCATAGTTTAGGGCTGCAAACTAACAATTAATTTCATTGTTGATTAATCTGTTGATTATTTTCTCGATTAATCAATTAGTTTTTAAGGTCTATAAAATGTCAGAAAATGGTGAAAAATGTCAATCAGTGTTTTTTTAAGCCCAAGATGACATCGTCAAATGTCTTGTTTTGTCCACCACTCAAAGATATTTAGTTTACTGTCATAGATGAGTAAAGAAACTAGATAATATTCTCATTTAAAAAGCTTGAATCAAAAAATTACTCAAACGGATTAATCGATTATCAACATATATTTAATAGTTGACAACCAATCGATTAATCTTTGCAGCAATACAGTTTAATCAATATCTCCCTGGTGCAGTAGCTATGAACAATTGCATTAGGCTTCACAAAGATATATTACAGGGTTATTGTATAGGACTGCATGCAGTGTCAATGTCAATACATATCACATATACGAGATGTATATAACGTGACAAACAGACAGCCAGACAGACAGCCAGCCAGACAGACAGACAGACAGCCAGACAGACTACCTGCATTCGTGTTTTGAAATCCCAGTACTGAGTGGTAGAACACCAGTAGGTATGTGAACCACATGGAGGCACACAGGTCGTTCAGAAAGTGTCCCACCGCATAGCTGAGCTTCTTGAGGACTGGCAGAGACATCTCTATGTCCGACATTATGGCTCGTGGAAGAATAAAACACTTTAAACGAAAATCGAAACCCGTGCCTTCATCAGGTACACCGTGCAGGGCTAAAATAAGTCCAATCAACTTGCTAAAGTTAGACAAACTTTTTAGACTCTGGGAACGGTTGAACAGAGCTGAATGACGAACGACGAATGTTCGGTTCCCTTTTCCCACACGTTACTTGCTTTACATGTACTTATCATCATGTTAGTCCGTTCAGCAAGATGCCCTAAAAGATATTCCCTTTCATCTCGGTGTGAGTTTCCATGTGATCAGGTGACAGTGGAGATGTGTGGCAAAGCCAGGAGGAGCATCAGAGGACAAACGAAAAGCGAAACAGAACCACACCAGAGACCAAAACGCCGCATTTCTCGCCTAACGTCACATATCAACACCTAACCAGCGTTCGCTGACAGAAAATAATTCGCGTACGCGAGATGTTGTATCTCAATTTAACTTAAGTAACGTTACGTGGCTACGTTGCTATAAAAACGCAAACCAACATTCAATTGAAAGTGACCGAAATTAGACCTTTCGAGTGCCTGTTCTTTGAAAATGTCGCGCAGCGGCGCGTAACGTTAACGTTGAATCCACCTCGGTACAGAAAACACCGAGCCGTACCACCGTTCACCCTCAGCTATCCGGCTTCAAACATATATAGCTTTAAAAATGCAAACACATGTAAACAAAAACGCAGACCTGCAATGATGATGTAAGCATAAAAAGCTGGGGGAATTGACCAATAGGAAACCCTTCTTGCTCCTCTCAGCCAATAGCAAAAGCCCCGCGGGTACTACTTCCTCACGTGACAGTCAAAGATCGTGTATGTAACAGAGCGAACAAGGTTTGAGTGACACCCATAGACTGTTAATATTAAATATACAGTCTATGGTGACATCCCCATCCCCAAATCACTTTCGCCGTTGCAGAGATATTACATAAAGGTGTCACATCTATACATCACTGTCAATTTGGCCACTATGAGAGGATATTAGAAAAAGTATGTGCTGTGCTATCATTTTACAAATTTGACATTACTCTAATCATTGTCAAAATTCAGTTTTCAAACAGCAGACAGCAGAATGTAGCGCCCACACACAGTTTCAGTTCCCTTACATCACTGCCTTTCGAAGGGAAACATGAGTAATCTTCGCAGGAAGAGTAAAGTTATTAGCAGTCTGCCTCACAAGGTTACAGCTGAGATATTGACAGAGTATGTTTCAGCACTGGAAATAGGTACAATTGTTTAAAGTAACTTTTAATAAGGGGAATATACATGACTGACTGACAAAAACAAGGACAAGCTTCAGGACTGGACAACAGGGCTGCTTTCTTCCAGATTAACCTTTAACCCCGCACGTTTGGGCTGCAGGGTACGGTATACGTGCAGTTTAGTGTCCCAAATTCCCCGTAACGTAACCCCATTTGTTCAGGTCTTATATCCCCTGACCAATCGGCTATCCTAACCTTAACCACTCGAGGTCAAATGCCTAACCCCAACCAATCGAGCTGCCTCGTCTCGGGTCTTGGCGTGGCCATAGTGGAATTTGGGACATTAAACTGCACGTAAACCTATGTATCAGTAGTTTAGACAAAAAGTGTATATGTGTGTGTGTGTGTGTGTGTGTGTGTGTGTGTGTCCTTTTTGTCCTGCCAGAAAAACAAAGATTATAGAAAGAAACTCTTTCCTTCTGCTAACCTCCTCGTATTGGTTGCCCACTGATATGAATATTATATTATATTATTATTATTATTATTATTATTATTATTATATATGATCATTTTGCAAAGTTTTTCAAAGTATTAATACCTGTCATGTCCATGTGGACCAAAGCATAAAGTGAGATTACCAGGACTGGATTTGAGGACACCTTACAAAAATGTTGAAGCTCTACCTCTGGAGATAAGGCCGGCGTCACCAGCATCTTCCACAACGTCTCATCATAAAGGACTATGAGACGTGTGTACATTTTTTCATACTTAAATGTATAATATGCAGTATTTTACTAAATGTGTGTGTGACATCATGGCAAAATATGGTATTTGGAACACATAGCCTACTGTAGCGGGAACTAGCATAGAGGCGGATTTGAGTCCTTTGCTGGGTGTGTATGTATATGTCTGCAGACAGATTCTGTCACTGCGATAGCGTAGCAACCGTGCAAGATGCAGTCCCAAAACTTTTCAGGTGTGTAGTTGAGAACAAAACGAAGGCCGAGTTCAAAGATGGGTGTAGTCTGGCAATGTGGCACCTTCCCTCGGAGACGTTTGTGTGTTATTTTGTGATTTATAACGTAGCCGCTGTGAAACAATCAGAAAATACTTTTTAATTCCATTGATTCACTCATTTGTTCGGCGCTAGGGGTCCTCAGAGTACTGCAGGGGGCCGCCAAATACTATTAATTTTTTTGAAAGTTTTTTCAAAAATGAAAATGTCTTAACATGAATCCAACATATTATTAGCAAATATAAATCAGCCTATTTGTGAAAAAAAAACCCGTTAATGATAGGCTAACTGGCCTATGGGTAAGATAGCTATCCACAGATACATTTAATCCTAAGGATTCACTGTGCCACTGTATGTTTGACATTAAAACATGATTTATAAAATGATGCCAACAATTATTTAATAGCTTTTTCTGTACACTAAAAAGGTATGCATAAAGGCTTTAGGCCGCCCACACGTTATTGTAGGCCCTGTTTAATATACAACTCAATATATGTAGTGGGGGGGTCCCTGATCAGTCTCTCTTTCAGTTAAGGGGTCCTTGCTTTAAAAAACGTTGAAGACCCCTGCAGAAGGCGATACCTATTACATATTATACTTTTAACAAAACCTTATTTACATTTGCAAATCTTATAAAACATATATTAATATATATATTTTTTATATTTACGCTCCATAAAAAGGACACTTTTACAAATAGCCTGCTTATTTGCAGCTTGCGTTGTTTTCAGCCTCAGTAGCTGCAGGGCTCTAGGGATGGCAGTGTCAGTCGGCTGGTTTACCAAATACCTAAGATGTAAGATGGTAAACATACACATTATCTGCATAACATCAGCATGTTAACATTCTTATAAGCAAAACGTTCCTCTAACACTGAAAAAGATATTGTTCATGATTCCCTTAAATAAAGATCAGCTTTTATTTTGTTTGGTTTTTTTTTTGTTTTTTTTTTAATGGAGTTATCTGACTTTCCATCCTCCAACCCAGAGAGAAAGAGGGAAAAAAAACAAAACAACAGAAAATTAAAAATACAAGTTATTAAAAAAAAAAATACATTTTTGAGGAACACTCCAAGCTACAAAACACAAACTTTTTGAACTCAAAAAGACAGAAAAAAAACAGGTTCCAAATTGTAAAGTCTTTTTTTTTTTTTTTAGTTACAAATTAAAACAGGAAAAAGCATAGTCTTCACATAAACATCTTTTTTAACTTTTGATTCTGGTGGTTGTGAGGTTTTCCTCTGAGGGTGAGTGTATCTGAGAAGTACACCGAGCCCAATCTGTTGAGGAAATAGACCAAGCCGGTCGCGCTGTACTTCCTTTGACCCTAGGGAATAAAAACTTTATAGACTATGTGCGAGAGCTGCATCTGTTTGTCCATGAAGTGTCTTTATGATGAGCTCGAGAAAGTGTGCAGCGTGTTTGTACATGAGTGTGTGTGTGTGTGTGTGTGTGTATGTTTTGTGTGCACGTGTGGTCTGACAGTCTCATTGCTTCCCGTCCTTTTGTTGTCCTCTCTTCTGTATCTCCTCAGAAATACACTTCTCTGTCCTCTGAACCAGTCAGTAAGGAAGAAAAAAATAAAATAAAAACACAAATAGAGAACTAGCCAGTCTGCCAGTAAAAAGTCAGCTTGTCTTTCACAGTCTATCAACTGTTTGCGGCCACTGTTTCGCAGTCTGTGTTGATCCAGTTTCAGTTCAGTTTGTGACCATAAATACATGAAGACTTCACCGTTGGCGCAGCTAGTCCACAATTAAAGCTGCGAGGTGGAACAGCAAACGCGTTACTGTCTGTCGGGTCATTCCAGAGCGGTAAAAACCAGTAGATCAGCTTAGCAAACATATCGTGCTGCCCAGTGGCCCAGCCAGTCCAGCCGACCCAAGGTAAACTACAGGACCTCGGACAGCAGAGAAGGAGGGTCAGAGGGGGACTGAGGGAGGAATAAAGGGAGGGCTATATGAAGAGGGCTAGAGAAAGAGAGAGAGAGAGAAAACACAGAGACCGGGGTTTCTCTCTCGTCTCTCGTTTTCATTTGTGTCTCTGGAGCGCTTTCCTCTTCCTCCTCTTGAAGAAACAGCAGCACCTGCAACACACAAACCATCATCAACAGACTTCAAATGCAGCTTTTTCTCTTTCAAATATTCTTTCATTTATTATGATTAATACGTGCTTTAAAGTGCTGACATTATGCTTTTTTATTTCCCTTTCCTTTGTGTTATATATCTTTTTTGTGCACGTTATAGGTTTACAAAGTGAAAAAGCCCAAAGTCCACCCCAAAGGGACTTACCATCTCCAACAGAAAACACTGTTCACAAACTGCTCCAAACAGCTCTGTTGTAGTCCAGCCTTTACTTCAGAGACAAACGTGGTCACTTTGTAACACACGTTATAATGCTCGCCTAGCTGCTAGCATGGCACGCCCTCATACTCTGCTTCTGACTGGCTAGTAGTCCTTACCTAGGTACTGAGCATGTGCGACTCCAAACAAAGATGAAACAGAAGTGAGAGGTCTCACTCTGTAGCTAAAACAGAGAGCTCAACACACAGGGTGAAAAGAGGAGCTGCAGCAATGTGCAGTACAACAAAAATATGGTGTTTTTTGAAAATTAAACCATGTAAACCTATTCTGATAAAACCTCTAAATACAAGTATGAACCTGAAAATGAGCATAATATGAGCACTTTAAGTAACAATGAACTTTGTGAGTTAAACAAGTATACCCTAGAATGAGCTCTTGTACAGCTAACCAATAACAAATACAGTTTGGAGTATTTCCATGAGGAGCCGATGTCAGAACAGTTTAGGTTATTTCATTTGGGTTTTTTCCTGTGGTCACTTACTGGTTTGGATATGGATAGGATATGTTATCCCCATCCACCAATCACATTCAGCAATACTTTTATGAAATGTATGTTATGTTATAAAATGTGATGATAGTTTTCGGGCTCTTTCCCCAGATCTGATAAAAACCACACCCACACATCTGACGAGGCAGATGTCAGAGTTTCTGACTGTTAAACAAATAATGCCAAAGATGTTGCATTCCAAAGTCCAAATTTAATTGTTGCAACAAATATTTTCTGTGATAAAATTTATTTATAAAATTAAAAGAATAGTGGCTTTAATGACTCTAAAATTACTTTTTTTGTCTTTGTTTTTAGTATTTTGTCTTTCTCTGACCCTATTAGGAGGGCTGGTGGATTAAATATTAGTAGAGGAGTGGATGTGTATGAATGGATTTTAGGAGCCATATACATGGCGTTAGGAAGGAATAAGGAATATGTCACCTATAACAATGTACTAAGTGATTTGAGTTCTTTGTCTTTTTGTTCAAACTTTTATGTAAATACATACAAAGCAGAAGATTATACAATTCTCTTCTATGTAAAAACTGATTTAAATCTCAAGTAGTATTCCAGGAATGCCACCATCTATGATTGTCACAAGGAGGATACAACATTGGTTTTGTTTGCTTATTTACAGTGATCTAAAATGGCCATGGATCACCTGACATGACTAAGCAGAAAATGATGACTGTCAGCATCTTGTTAGTGCAAAGGTACGTTTCCTGAAGCACTGCTTTTTAAGAGTAAAGTTTTTACAGTAAGAAAAAATGACTAAGCCACAGGAAGTCTTGGTGACAGTCAAAGGAGCAGTGTTAATTTAGGCAGCCATTTTAGATTAGTCTTTAGACGAAAATGCTTGTAATTTTTAGTCACATTTTAGTCATTTTTATTCTTCATAGTTTTAGTCGATGACAACTCAAAACACTTTGGTCCCGTTTTAGTCGATGAAAAGTCATTACAGTGAAATCAACTTTAAGTCAAAATGTTTTCTCTCTAAATTTTGTCAGCTATTTATTCCTGTGTCAAATGTCCTATATTGAACATTTCAGTTAATATAGTCTCGCCAAACACTCAACTGTCCTGCTGTTATTACAGACATGTGAACTACTACAGAGTTGCCTCGTTAATGGACTTATGGCGGTGCGCTGCTGCAGAATGAAACGCTGATGTATGAAACTGTTTACATGTTCTGTTGTATTTTGTCTTGTCTGTTGTTGTTAGTGTTTGTCTTGCCTCTCAAACTATGAGGGTGTTGCATGCTTGTTATTGTTTTTATGTTTTACTTTTTATGTATCTGCCTAGGGACAATAGATGAAAATTAGCTATGGTGCTAACTCTAGCATATTTACATTGTGTACTTGTACTGATGTCCATTAATATGCACTGTCCCTATCTAAATAAACAATTAAATAATAAAAATAACTGCCAAAAAAAATAAAACTGCCAATCAGAATAATTTACTTATTAATCGAAGGTGCTGGAGAGCAGGTCCAGATCATTCTAGCCCACATTAAGCATTTTATTAACCACCCAAACTCGACCGAGGACTATAGCCTACTCAAGTGCTGACACAGCGCTGTGGAGATAGGGTTGGCAACGTGTAGGGTTGGGTACCGAGACCCGGTGCTAATACCGCCCCGTGCCTTAACGACCGTTATCTACCGGACCGAATAGCAACGCGGATTTCGGTGCCTCATTTCGGTGCCACTTAAATGCCTTTTGCGCTTCTCTCTGATGCTCCGAAACGGACGTTAGAGGCAACCGAAACATTGCTAGTTAACACTACACTTGGCAGCAGGTAACGTTAGCCTACCGTTAGCTAGCAGCTGGATTAAACAGGGTTAAAATGCTGACAACTAAACTGTGTAAAAGTTTGACTGCATTTCACTGTAGAGGATTCTAACACCGGGACGTTCAACAGTCTGCCGCAGACGTTGCGTTCACTTGAAACTCGCCTTGCCAGCCTCGTGCTGCATTCAAAGTTATTGTAAAATACTCTTTTCCCATCCAGTGGCTGTTTTGTCGTTTAACAGGAATTTACTGGTGAAATAAGTTATTGTTATAAGTTATTGTTATTACATTTGTAATAAATCATTTAATTTGGATCAGTTCAGGCACCGGCACCGTTTTAAAAGTAGCGTTTTAGCACCGGTATTGGAAAAACTCCAAAGGATACCCAACCCTAGAAATGTGAGACACTGATGACTGACATGGACAGTCGGTGTGTGTTTGAGAGAGAGAGAGAGAGAGAGAGAGAGAGAGAGAGAGAGAGAGAGAGAGAGAGAGGGAGAGGGAGAGGGAGAGGGAGAGAGAGAGGGAGAGAGAGAGAGAGAGACAAAATTATATTTGATATGGTTAATTTTTCTTGTATTCCTTAAAAGTAGCTTTACAGTCTTAATTTAATTTGTAGTGTGTTACGCAAAAAAGTTAGGCCTAAACTGCACCCCTGAGTTATTACTGACAAACTTAATTGTATGTCTGGTGCCCAATATCACCTTAAGTCAGGCCTTCATTATGCTACAATCCATATATTCTACTTTAACTTGTGTGTGTCCTTACTTGGTATCATCAGCCACTTCCACCTCTGCATTGGCTGTGATTGGTGCGTTGGAGTGTCCTGCAGTGGGGTCGTCTGTATTCAGCTCCCCATTGGTTGAACTCATCACCTGGAAATGGAAGACAGAGGGATGAGTACAGGTGTGGCAACGTCCAACCTTGTTGGGACAAAATTAAAAAGACTTGCATCACGTCGACACTAAGGCAGATAAATCTGAAAACGCTGGTTATGTGCGAAAACAACATGCTTCCACACTTTTTCAACACTGACACACCAAAACAACAGAACAGCAGATAAAAGCCACCTTTTTCTTCTTCCTTTCACTTGGCACAAATGTGCCTAAAGCCCCTGACACACCAACCCAACGGCCGACCGTTGGCAGAAAAGCCAGTCGGACTGATCATTCGGCTCCCTGAGGTCCAAAAAGTGCCTCAGAACACACCGAAGCGACGCCGACTTGAGCGTGTGTTCTGCGCGTGCGTGAGACGTAATACGTCTCCATAACAGCAGGCGGCGCTAATCTGTGTTGTCGCCCAAAAAATGAAAACCGGCAGCTGATTGGACGAACGCGTCACGTGGGTCTGGCTGCTCCCGGATTTTTCAACCGGGGATAATGGCGGCTTTGTTCAGAATACGATCTCATATTTTACAAAGACAGTTCACCGAAACGTGTTTCTGAAAACATTTTAAGCGAGAAATAGGCCACGCAGTTGCTGAATCTGTCTTCATTTCAGATCGACAAAGGTCAGTTTAAAAGATTTTCGTCAGATTTTGAGAGGCTTAGTCATGCTCATCCCGCTCGTCATTTCCGGGTTAGACTCCACCAATCAGATTGGTCATTGAGTCCGACTGCCCGCCCTCCGACCCAGCAATGTCGGCCAAAATGAAAAATGAATGAAGGCCGACAGCTCCTCCAACGGACGACGGCACGGAACACACCGCACAGACTCGAGTCACCGACCTCGCCAGACTGTCCGACGACCGATTATCGGGTTGGTGTGTCAGGGCCATTACAGAAAAACAGCAGAGTGACAAACAGATCCCAGTTTCTCAGTGTCTTAGGTAGTTAAACGCCCATCTGTGTCCTGCTCTCCACCCTCACAAAGGACAAGATTGTTTTCAAATGTAACCAGCTTAATGTGGACGTGACCTCCAGGGAAGCTTCACACCTCCAGAGATACAGGCATTGCCAACATTCAGTTTGCTGCCATGCAAAACAGCGGCACCTCTGCTTAATGATGCGGTACAGTTTAAAGGACGCATTATGCTAACAACATTGCATTACTACTACCTGCACAATACTACCTCACAATGCCCCGATGTTCTGGCATATGATGAGCCTCATTGTAGGTGGTGGTGACGCATTAACGGTCAAATCAGATATCCGTGTGTACGTGTGTCACACACTTATGTATTTTAAAACAGAAGTCCTGGTGTTTGTGTTTTCTGTCTATTTTCCCCCCTACACTTCTTCTTTTTGTATTCATGTTTCATTTCCCTGTCGGCTGCATTCACATGAAACAGTGCTGTACAGTTCAAATGAACTTTGAAAGAAAAATAAAACACATTCACACACTGCTACCAAATTATATTCCTCTGCAGCTGGAGCGTTTCCAAAATAAAGGTGGCATAATTAATGTGGCTGGTGGTGCTCTCCATACTCGGGCCTCACCTGTCATGGTTGGTAATGGCAATACATTTGCTGGACGCAAACAATGATGAGGGACCATACATGATGCATGATGCTACTTCTGGCAAAGAAAGCCTTCCCTACAAGGGCAGTCAGCTAACACAAGAAACCTACTAGTGCCTCAGAATGCTTTAAATCTTAATATGTTTGATGTGGATTATGTCACAATAAACATAAACTTTGCAACGCCACATTTACCTCCGCACTGTGTTTCAATCTAGGCCTGTACAATTAATCGAATTTTAATCACGATCACGATTTTGGCTTCCCACGATCAAATTCACGTGACCGAGCGATATTTAAAATGCTTCATTCAGTTCATAGAACGCTCTGTATCAACGTTTTTTTTTTCTCCCAAAGCTCCGTAAACCACTCTCTGAACACGTGTCTCTATGAGCCAATCAGAGTTGTTCCCTGCACCGTGCAGCTTAGTTTAGATGTAGACAGTCACAGAGGACAGAGTAACGTGAGGGAAATTCCACAACAGATAGCAGTCGGTCATAAGTCGGTCACAAGGTTTACCAGTTTACCAGTAAACGCAACATTTTGTCCCGTCTGTTGTTTTTCAGACAACAGCAGTGACCAGTGCTAGTTTGAGTCTTTTAGCTCATAGCTTTTGCGGCACACTGTTGTATGCCCCGCTGTTGGAATCCTCTACAGTGAAATACAGTCACACTACACCGTTTAGCTGTCAGCATTTTAGCCGTGTTTAATCCAGTTACTACTGTAGCTAACGGTAGGCTAACGTTACCTGCTGTGTAACGTGTTATTAGTGTTTACTAGCGTGACATGCAGTATCAGAGCGCAACGAAGACATTTAAGAAGCACTGTAATGAGGCACCGTAATCCGCGTTGCTATTTCGTCCGGTAGATACCGGGCACCAGTGCTCTATTGGCACCGGATTTTAACATGCGCCGTTAACGTGAACAGAAAATTGCGTTGCCTGTATCTTTTCACAGCAAACGCGCATGTTTGGAAAGCGGTCGCACAACAGCTGAAATGGCTCCTTCATAGTATCCTTCAACAAAAGGAGGAATGTAGCACAATATGGATGTGAAAGCAGTTATAATTAGCCTATGTGACAATAAAATTTGTTTTGGTTAAAATCAACAAATAATCGTGATAATTAATCGTGATCAATATATTGATCAAAATAATCGTGATTATCATTTTGGCCATAATCGTGCAGCCCTAGTTTGATCACATGCCAAGTCACTACATGTTGCTCTAGTGACCACTAGTTGAAAACCACACAATTAAATAAGAGCAATGCCAGGTCTTGAACTACATTTGAAGACCTGGGTCTAAAGTGCGCATGGCGCAACCCTGTATTTACCAGAATCTAACTTTTTTACCACCAAAGTCCTATGTGTCACACACAGAGTTTATTTTTAAAATGGGTATTCAAAACTCATATCCAACTCTTATCTCAACAATAACAACCAACTTAACTTCTGCAAATGTTCTATTGTTTATTCTAGTAGTTGCTACGAACACAGTATGAAACCCAGCCTCTTACAAAAAGCAGCCTACAGCATGTGTTCTCTACACTCTCTGTCAACAGAGAAGCCAAGCCACAACCTTCTGTCCCCTTGCAGAAAGTCTCCATTATTTTAATGTGGAAAAGAGGGTGGTAGTAAAATAATGTCTAACATTGCCTTAAATATGCTGTACAAACCTAACATGGATACAAACCTACATTAAGGTTTTAATTTAGAATTTCTATCACAATAGTCCCTTGTGAGGGAGTTATTGAGGTTGTGAGGAAACAGACTTGAGGTCAGCCCTGCTGCAGAGACAGAAAGGGTCATGCAGGCAGACAAACAAGTAGGCAGACAGACAAGAAGCCAGCAGAGCTAACCCTTCCTCTCAGTACCTGGACGGACCCGCCCAGCCTATCAGCAGTGAGGTGGGAGCCCAGCAGCTCTCGATTGGTCACTGGAGTGGGCTGCGACTCACTGCCTTTCCCCTCTGGAGACTAGAGGAGACAGGAAGCCGATCGCAGGAGTAACGGGAAGGGGGGGCGGGAGGGAGGAGGAGGGGGAAGGGGAAGAGGCGGTGGTGGAGATGGAGAAGGGAAAAGGTGAAGAGTACAGTTTAGATGGAAGAGGATACTCGAATGGAAAGAGGAAGAGACAGGGTGTAAATGAGAGAGAGAAGAAGGAAAAGCAGGGAGACGAGGGAGAAATGGGAAGATGAGCAGATGGAAAAGAGGAGTGGCGGGGTGAGGAGCAGTAAGGCGAGGAGAGAAAAGAATGAGGAAAGAGTAAAAAAGAAAAGAGAAAAGAAATAGTGAGTTCAGAGTCAGTATTTGGTGGAGGAGCAACAGGAGGGTGAGCACTCAAGTGTGCAGTACATTGAGAGTGCACAGGAGACCCCCCCCCCCTGTGCAAATGGGGAAGGAGGTGATCTATTTTCTGTGTTGCCTAAATCTCACCTGCCTCAAACCTGTTTCTTTTGGGATTAAGATCCAAATAGGCCCGCAGTGCAACCTAACTACTGGCGCCTTTAAATCTGGACTGTGCATTTGCGTTTGTGAATGTAAAAAAGTGTAATCAGTACAAACTGCTCACCGTAAAATATGCAAAGATATTGATTGGGAAACACCCTGTTTTACAGAGGTATTTATGTTGCCTAGCAGGAGGCATCGTCTACAGTAATATACAGGAAGTGCGCAGAAAATACCACAGATTGCATGAAAGACTGTAACACAATCGCCTGCAGCCCTGCTCCACAAAATGGACAGTGATACGCATATGTGGCTTTTCTTAGTATACAGTAAATCTGCGTGCTCACAGGTGGGTAAATGCCATTTACTGACTACAATGTGCTCAGTGACGATTCAGATACTGTGAAAATGGAATCCACTATGACTGCTGTGGATCCAGTCTGACTACAGCTACCATGCTCCCCAAAGAAGCAAACAAACTTTTTACAGCTACCTGTTGACCCTAGAAGGGGCAACCAACACTCAGGGACGAATTCACAAAAGGATTGTGCAGCGTTTGCAGCCGCTAAACCTGCACAGAAAAGACAAAAAGAAGCCGTGTAACTCTCACAGCACCCGCAAAGGTTGCGCCCCTAAGATTGTTACCAATCAAAAAACGTCTTGGTGCTCCTGTGCTATTTGCATGTATTTAAATTAGATAATATGCAGACATTTGGTGCAAAATTGGGCCCTTTCTATACAAATAATCCTTGTGGCAAAAACATTCCAATTCACAAAGAGCAGTGCTAAAAGCCTCACACAGTTACAGTGAATTCATTAGCATCTTCTTAGCAGACTTGGTGGTAATATGACTGATTGAGGGACTTGATAGTTGCTGTGGCGTAGGCTTGTGCCATTTGAATGACGATGCCATCTATGTCCTGGGGCTGGCCGCACAATGCATGCTTTATACATTTAAGTCAACTTTAGGGTTATCTAAGGTGAATTAGTTCTGATGATCTACGAGGTCCTGTCAGTATAGGGTCACCTGGGGCCTCATGTATAAAAGATTGCGCAGCTTTCATACCAGAAGATGGCGTACGGCCAAAACTTGAAAAGTACCTACGCACAGAAATATTCACATGTATAAAACCGGGCATACGCCAGGTCCTGCGCACCTTTCCTTTATACATCACAATCAACGTGAAAGTGAGCGCACATGAACGAGCCACCGACCCCGCCTTGCCTCCTCCCATAAATTAATATGGAAATTACTATAAATGCGCTCTCGACGTCATTCTTCGTCCAATCACAACGGGTTATCCCGCTGCAGACGGAAAAAAAACTTCACCGACTGTGAGTTTGAGGTGCTGATCGCGGAGGTGGAGGCGAGAACAAAATTGTCCTGTTTGGAGGTTTGTCATTTTGGATAAGCAATAAAAGAAAGAGTGGCAAATGGTGACCGGGCGGTGAATGCACCGAACCATGGCAGAATTTTTTTTTAAAAATCTAATGTCGAAGTGGAAATCAAGACAACAGAACAACATGCATCTCAGTGTCAGTCCAAATTACGCACTATAAGCAGTTTGAACTCACTGATGTAATGCCATTTATTTTCTAAGTGTTCGTACGCTCAAACTGAGTCCAGCGCGAGGGAGATCCGACTCAGAGGAGGAGAGGTTAGTGAGGACAGCGTCTCCACGGCAGGTGACAGTGCGCACGGATCCGCTGCGCCACGCATGGATGAAATAATGAAATAGTAAAGAGGACTACAGTAACAGAAATATGTGCAGAATTAAGACAGTCAAGACAGCCCAGTGTTTGGTGGACCGGGTACATCTTGTTCACTTAATAGCCTACAAATCATCCACGGGATCAATAACACATCATATGAGTTTGCCCACCCGACACAGCGTTTGTTCCTGGGGAGATGGATCTGTGTGTCCCGCCTCCTGTGCGCCATGAACTACAGACTCACAGACATTATTGCATTTTTCCGTGCCAATCTTTTTGTTGCACAGTGAATAAGATATTTCATCTATGGGAAATACAGAGGATGACTGAAAGTATTTTCTAAGTGGATTTTTCATTCATTTCCCGTCCTCATGTTTAACGGAGGTTAAGTAGCCTGCGAAGTAAACAGTTAATAGTGTGAACGATGTGAAACATTATCCACAAAAATGCTCAAACTTTTATGGAGTACCAGCGGATATAATTATGTTTTTTCATAGACAACGTCACAGACGTGTGCCATTAAGTGAAGTGGAAACTTTATTTTGTAATGCACTTTTCACTTAGAATTCGCCAGGTTACAGAGCCAGAAAAGACTTTGCGGACGGCCCGCACATTCTCACGTCTGCTCAACAGTTTGCGTGACGGCCCGCACATTCTCACATCAAGTTAATTTTTTATACATCACAAAGTGTCCGTGAAAACCAGCGTACGCAAGCTTTTCGTGCGTACGCAACGTTTATACATGAGGCCCCTGGTGAGGATGATGATTGAGAAGAGTCCATTCAACTGTTCAGATGGGAGAAGATACGGTGTACACGGTCCCATGGTGCAAAGTTCAGAGGCCTCTGGGCCTGAGGGCCTAATGGAGTGACGGACAAACTCTAAAAATTGATGACGTGGCCTGGACAAAGTCACCGAGAACAAAGAATGTAGACGCTGATGAACACTAATTTCCTGAGGACGCCTAGTGATTTAGTGACCCTTTTAAAGACTCAATTTGTGAACTCCAAAGATATGATTTGCTGATTCTACCTGGACTACACAGTGGTCCACAATTATTAATCGTTCATTGTTGTACGTATTCAGACATTATTCCTTAGCTATCATTTATTAGTCATTTGTTTGTCTGCCTGTTTAGTCTGCAGTTCAATAAATCTTCAAATAGTTATTTATTTGTCTCTGATAGCTGAAGTTAAATGGCATGCCTCTTCTCTATCTGCGATATAAATGTATGCGTTTATGATGCAGCATTTTGAGTTATTAGTTATTGTCATATATTTTTAGTCTTAATTGATTATTAATCATTAATAATTGCTACTATTACACTACTCAAATCGTGCAATCTTCTTTTACAATCTGAAGGTGTGTGTTTGAAAACACCAACAGCACTGACAGACTGGGATATTAAATCTCTGTCACGATTAATTCGCTGCCTGAAGAGGAATGCCTCTGCACCTCGGTCAGGACCTGTACCTCCCGGCCTAAAAATGTCATTTTCTTTTTCTCTGTGCAATTGTTCTGCCTACTGTGTTCTTGGCACCGAGGCAACATTAATACTCTGCTGCATGGATAAATGCAAATCAGATGCAAAAAAGGAACAATTACACTTAGTTGCCAAACTGTATTGCTGTGTTGTGTTATCTTTTGTGAATCGGACCTTGAAACAGATAGCGGTTCATCATGCACAATTCACCAGCAGCCGCAATCCAGTCTTTGTGAATTCGCCACTCAGTGTTCAAGCTTTTCTGTTGATCAGTGTCAAAACACATCTACTGTCCACTGTGACTCTAGTAAAACATGAAAATGTCCATCCAATACTTTACATATAATATCACTTTACCATTACCTATCGAGGTGGTACAAAAAAACATGAAACCTAACAATGAGGACTTTGTTCTAGTCTGTTAACATTTGGTGTTAAAACCCTCAATTTGGATTGCTCTAGCACTACTTTCTGCTTTCTTTAATGGTGATTCTTTTGTGTTGATTGACAAATAAACCTGGCAAGTTAATAACCCTGTGACACAGCCAACCAACTGTTTTCAAGTGGAGCAAACAAGAAAGTGACAAACGCTGGGGGAGCAGTACTGTAAATGAGAGGCAAGGCTGCTTCATGTGGCCAGCTGTGTGTGTGTCTGTGCGTGCGTGCATTTGTGCGTTAAAGAGTGGATTTGTGGCTCATGCACAGTGAGAAAAATGACTTTTTTTACTAGACTGGCAAATACGTAGTTTTTAAGATGGTATTGACAGTTTGGCAGATCTTTGGCGACTCTACTAAAATCTTATGAATGATCATGTTGCATATTTGCTGAGAATGAGTGTGTGTGTACCTGGTTTTTGGTCTGCGGTGCTTTCTCTCGGTTGCTCGCTGGAATTGGAGTCTCACTGGCCACTGGACCAATAGGAGTGGGCTAAACACACACAAAGTGGGGTCAACATGGGATCAGAGTAAGGAAATACACATTGGCTTACATGACATTTCTTTATTTGGACTTTATATCCTATTATTGATCTTATCAGTAACACTGTTGGGGGGTACACTAGAAGCCCTGTACAATTAACCATGTTGTCAATAAAAACTAATTATGTTAAATGGAGAAGTGTGAGAGTGATACCGCTGAATGTTGCAGCATTGTGTACCACTCAAAATGTAACACCTCACCGCTGAACTGAAAGCTCACATTATTTGTACTTGATACTTGACAATGACTTCTGCTGACCTCACTCAAAGTGAGTCTATTCAGATTACAGAGAGGAGGATGTGTCTTTGACTTTCTGGAGATAAGAGAATGATTCACTTGACTACTTTATCAGTTCCTGGTTACACAGTAGATCAGCTATATGATTATGTATCACTGTTGAACTGACCTCTGAGCATTAACCCTGCCCTAAACTAAGCACTAAGTTCAGTCTCTGTCTCTGTGTGTGTGTGTGTGTGTGTGTGTGTGTGTGTGTGTGTGTGTGTGTGTGTGTGTGTGTGTGTGTGTGTGTGTGCAGGAGAAAACACCCCCTCCACACTAACCAGTGGCTTTCCAGTCCAGTCATACTGGTAGTCAAAGATGTATCCGTTTCTGTCAAAGAGGTCGGTAAAGAGTTTCCTCAGATAGTCGTAATCAGGCTTCTCGAAGAAGTCCAGCCGACGCACGTACCGCAGATAGGTGGCCATCTCTTCTGTTACATACACACAGGCACACATACCGAACCCACAAATGCAAAGATTCATGCACACAGACACACACGAGATTTGATCAACATATGCTAACCTGGTCATATACAGTATGTCACAGCTGCACAGAAACACATTTTTTTTTTTTTTTTTTTTGTAGAGGTGTATGTATACAAACCTGGAAAGTTTTCACAGAGGACCTCTATTGGTGTGTCTCTCTTTGTGTCTCCTATCTTCTGATAACGTTCTTTCAGAGTGTCAGCCTAATGAAGACAGAGACATGGAGGAATATATTAATAGGAGGTAAAGGATGGATGCAAGGCCTCTGAAGACAGAGGTGATGAAAGGAAAAAAACATGATTGGACTGATGGCTGGTTGACTGCCTCCTCACCTTGAGTCCCTGCCAGGGTAGGCTACCTCGCAGGAAGTACATGAACATGTGGCCTAGAGCTTCCAGGTCATCCCGCCTGCTTTGCTCTGAAACACAGAACAACAAAGGCTTGAATTGCTCCTATTCACAACTTATGCAAGTTATCTAGTATGTTTTGATGCCTTGAGAAGCGAATCACTTGTGTCCCAAAGAAAACGAATGAGGGCAAACTTCGCGACACACTACATACAGTACTTCAGTCGGTCGCCGCTGCTGCTGAGGCAAACAAAGCTCAATGGACAAGCTAACGTTACTGTAGCTCAGCAAAACAGCAACGATTTAAGTAACAACAACTGAAAATATTTGGCATTTCAAACATGAGGTCACAAGGCATGATATAAGTCAGGATAAGATGGGTGGTGATGGAGCAGTGGATATGACAACATGCCTTTGGTGTGGGAGATCTGGGTTAATTCCCACTGCGGTGCATCAAGCAATGTGTCCCTGAGCAAGACACCTTACCCCTAGTTGCATATATGTAGCAATTGTAAGTCGCTTTGGATAAAAGCGTCAGCTAAATGACATGTAATGTAAAGATCAAATTAAACAACAAAGCACTGTATTGTACAAAGTAGCACGAGGGAGCAGCTTACCTTTCCCCAGATGTGTATTGATGCTCATATATCTAGCAGTTCCAGTCAGACTCTTGTGTTCTCTGTATGGGATGTGTTTCTTGGTCTCTGGGTCTATGTATTCTTTCGCTAGGCCAAAGTCTATGATGTGGATGGTGTGTTGCCGTTTGGAGCCGGGTCGGCCCACCAAGAAGTTCTCAGGCTTCACGTCTCGATAGATCAGGCTTCTGGTGTGGACAAACTCCATACGGGTTATCTAAGGCAAAGGACAGAGCAGAAAAGGCAGAGCTAAGTAGGCTAGTTTTTTAGAGATAAAACATTTTTTTTTTTTTTTTATGTTTGTCTTACCAGTTGTATGGCTATCATGAGTACAGTCTTTAGAGAGAAGGTTCGGTCACAGAGGTCAAACAGATCTTCTAAGCTGGGTCCAAGCAGCTCCAGGACCATAGCGTTGTATTTACCACATGGTCCAAAGTAAAACACCTGTGGTACGCCCTCTGGATGAACAGATAAAGATAGGGCAGTCAGAACAGGAGTTGGACACAGGCACATTTATGTATAAACACCATACATTGATTAGTGATACTGGTGCGACGAGGTGCCTGCCCAGAGCCCAAAGGATACTAAAAGGCAATACCCACCCCAGCAACAGCCTGCTCACCCTGCTGCCATCTGGCAAGCAATACCGATTATTTTATATATAATATTTATAAGGCAAAAACCACCTCAAGCGAGCATAAAACCATTTCTGCACAATTGAGGAAGTTTTTTTTTTAATTGTGCCATTTCCATTCAGCTTTTCTAATGCGATACTTTAAAATATGCATCAAAATAGTTTAATGGAAACAATACTATAGACTGTATAAAACATGGATGTACCCTCCGTGACGTCACCCACAGGTATCTGAAGAGCCATTGTAAAGCCATTGTAAAGCAAGTGGCCTTAGCCATCTTGGCAGTGCCTGACTCCGCCTGCTCCCGGCTAATCCAAAAATGGGCAAAAAGGTGGCGCGCGGGTGGGGCTGAGGTGGGCCGAATGAAGCCTACAGTCTATACTCGCCTTCTGTGCATCACCTGAAGTGCCACATCCTTAATAAGTTTAAGCCTGAATATAATTTAACTTGAGGAACTGCAGTTTTTAGCACTTCTGCCTTGGCTTCAGTTTTCAGCCCCGTAGGTTGCCGCTTGTTCTGAAACTGAAAGTGTGAAGATATGTCTGGAAACACAGAGGTAAAACATGGCTGCCTACACCCTTCCCAGGTCAAAGGTCGAGTTCGCAGTGACAAGAACGGCAGTGCATTAGAAAAAATGGGCATTCCAAATTGGGCAAAAATAGGGAATAATCTGCAGAATAAAAAGGGAATATGGCACTTCTCTTTGAGAATTTTTGCTAACAAACATCACTTAAAGTCTTCAGATAAAAAGAGGAAGTTCTCTGTGCTTCTGCAGACCATAAAGTATAAAGTAACAAAAAATAGCCGGTGCAACACAGATGTCTTCTTACTTGATAGTATTTAGTATTAGTATATTAGTATAGTTTTATTACTTAGGTGCAAAACAGTGACTAACGTTTCGATGTAGAGTTACATCTTCATCAGACTCTGATGAAGATGTAACTCTACATCGAAACGTGCACCAGCTATTTTTTGTTACTTTATCACTTAAAGTCTTATTTGCTAGTTGGCATTATTGTTTATGCTACATGCAGCTAGCTTCATGATAAAGGTTGGTTACATGCAAACCCTTCCATTGGAACTCGACTCATTCTTATAGTAGAAAACCTGATGAAAGAGACAGTGGTTCTCACCTGAACTTCCCAGCTGTTTGTAGAAGCGATATTCTAGGTGGAGCTGTGGAGCCCGCGACTTGATAGGCTCCTACAAAGGAGGATTATGTTTGAGTTAGAATAATTATTTGTCACAAAGTAGATGTAGTAAAATTCATAAAATACAATTCATTATACCAATTTCTGCACACACAAACACTGCCATATTCGGGCAATCAATCCCACATTTTGTTATGTTCCAGGTATATATTAGTTTAAGTACAATGTGAATAAGCTTTCAGTCGCTTTCAAGTGTAAATTATTTTATTCTGAAATATTGATTAGTATCATACACAATATGTGTGTGCTGCCACTATATATATAGAAATTCTTTTTTACCAGTTTGATAGCCACGTATTCATTGGTGTACAGGTTCTTTCCAAGTCGTAGCTCTCCAAAGTTCCCGCAGCCGATCTTCTTACCGACCCGGAAGTTTGGTCCAACCATCAGAACCCCGGAGTTGGAGCTGGCACCCCGGCCACCGTGCCCAGATCGACTCCCTGTCTTCCCAGGCATTCTCTTCCCCTCCTCTGTCTCCCCCTTCCCTCCACCTCCACCACCTCCCCCGCCACCTCCCCCTCCTACTCCTCGCTTGTCAAAGTCCATCAGTTTGTGGTAGCCTGGCCTCTCCACGGTTAAGCCGATTCCATGCAACCAAAACAACTACCAAAACAACTGCCTATCGGCTGGATTGTCAGACGTTAGGGTGGTCTAGTCTGGGCCAAAATGTGAATTAAACTGGGCTTGGGGTTGAATTTAAAGAGGGCAGGGACTGAGCTGTGGTAACGTACGCTGAATTGGGACAGATGTGAGATGAATTCAAAGGAAAGAAGTGAGTATCATAAAGGACTAGAGCTTAGTTAGGCAGAGCGAAACAGTGCTTAGTCCTACAAAAAAAGTGATGAGGGCTGATGAGATTGAAAGAAAGCAAAAGCTGATGATCGTTGGGTGGGGTGGATAGATGACTAAATGAAAGAGAAATGAAAAGATGAAGGGGGGCACCACTACCAACTAGTTTATACCCCCTTGTAGGGGCCAGAGATGGTGATGGAGGGGAAGAGGATAATGGCCTGATCAGTCACCATATGGGGTTAGCCATATGCTAACATGCTAAATGAAACCGGACAGCTATGCTAGCTTCAGGCTTAGACATACCAGTCCACCATGACAACAGCCTGCTGTCAGCAGCACAACACCCATGCACCCAACTCCAGTGCAGACTTAGACAGCAGGAACGTGTTGAGTTTATCAAAAACAGAGGTCCCCCTTTCTTACATCTGATATTCGAGTAGGATTATATACTTTAGGCGTGTGATTTATTGCCATAGGTCTTAGTTAGTTGGTTTTAGAGCATGTGATCCTATAAATGCTGGACCTCTGTACTTGTCCACTGTCACACAGAGGCTGATAATCTGCCACACAACTGCTTGGTCCTATACCAGCTGAAGCTTTGGCCCCTGGGTGTGAGGAATGCCGTGTGCCAAAGTATTAACGTACCACCTGCAAGACATATATATATATAAAAAAAGATTAGATTCAAATGATTTCAAAATAGCTGACCCATATTTCAATATTTAATGTATAGCACAGACATTTCAGACAACACAGTGCCATCATTGTTGAGCATTACTGAAGCTTTTCATCTTATATGTAAAATGACAAATACCTTCTTTAGCCTTCAAATTCTTCCTTCTTAAAAATAATACTATAACAAATGATTTTAGAGGAAAATATGTTAGATGCCTGACCAATGACCTAGGTATTCTGGTGTTGTACAGCACCCCTGGGAGAGGAATCACATTTTACTTGAGGAAAGATCTTTTAATAGATTCAAACATATGCATTATAATAGTATTAACAAAGATAAACCTTATTTATACAGCACCTTTTAAACTGATTTAAGAAGAGATTTAAAAGATGTTACCGATTCTGCAAGCCTTGGATTTTCACATTAGTATCACATTTTACTGTCCGTGCTTAAATGATGTAGGAATATCCATGTCTACATCCGATCATGTGTAGCAACCACAATAATACGCAAATAAATTGCAGAAATGCCAAAACCTAATTAGCAATTGAAGGATATTGGGTGGGTGGGAGAGCAGGGCAACAAGTTGTCACTCAGTAAACCGATTCCTTGATTTTGAAAATGTAACCAAATCATTTTTTTTTTTAATTCATTAACATTATGAAAGTTTAAATGTTTTTATATTAAAATCTATAACAGAAACCAACTGACAGCATTTGGCCTTCTAACAGAAAACCAGGCCATATCTTCGTCCAGGAGGACAGGGCATGTTCTCTAGTGTTTCTGATTTCCTCTACTAATAATAACTCATCCTGGCTTCTCCTGTTCCTTTCTTCTCCGTTTCCTCTGCAATCTATTTTCCTTCAACATCTATCCCTTCTCCTCCACTCAAGAACTTCCTTTCCCTTCCTGCTCTCCATGTTATAACAAGCTGCTAAATGGCAATGCATGCGTTTATATTTATTTATTTCTTTATTTATTAGGATCCAGCTATGCAGGAAGAAGATAAGCATGTATATTCTTGTTTCATAAATTGAACACAACTGCCCCTTATTAAAAAGTAATCAAACTTTGTTGTTGGCCATTGAGCGATCTCTATTGGTTTCTAAAAAACATACCTTATGAGTCAACAAGTCAGGTATATCACTTCAGTAACATGCACATGCGTGCAGGTCCCCTCAAGGCCAGGCTAATGTTAGAAGTCCCTCTAGTGGACCGAACGTGTAACAACAGCCACATGCTTGTAGTGGCACTGACAATGCATACGCCTGAGTAGTGTAGTACATATTATTTAACAGGCTGCATTTCAGCATTAAATATTTGAATATTTAAAAAAAATATTGAATGGTATTATAGAGGAAGATTGACAGCTCTAGTGGGGGGTGTTCGGATAAAGGGAATTTTCACACCATCAAATAGTTACTCTTCATCAGTAATATGGATGTATTGAATGGTATTGAATAAATGGTGTCAATAAAAAAAAAAGATCACAAAAAAAGTCCACCAAAAATGTGAGATAACATTTTTAATGGGTCCTGTTCTGGGTCCTCTCAATTAACTTTAGAGATTACTGCAACACATAGTAGAGAGTGCAGATTATCACATCTATTTATTTAACTTTAACATATGGCTTTGCTATTGTAGTTTTTTTTTTTTTTTTTTTTTGAGGGCAATAAATGAATTGTATTATGTATTATTGCGTTTTAGACAATCTGTCCTAAATTGAACTGATACATATTTTGCAGCAAATATCGTCTAAGTTAAACAGTTACATAGTCACTCTCCTCTTCTTTCACAAAACATACAGTCAATGGGAATTTGTATATTCTTTTTATGGAGGTATTGGTCTAACCAATGTCACAGACTTCCTGCCACACTAACGTATGCAGGTTCTTTCTGGCATCGTCTGTGTTTTATGCCGGAGAACCCTCAGTCAACTTCAGAATAATAGTTCACTGCCAAAGGGGCTCATGACCACTTCTTTACTCATGGTAATAACACAGAGGACACAGAGAGAAGGATGACAGTGAGGAGGAAGAGGGCATGTCTGAGATAGTGGACAATGCTAAGTATGTCAACTCAACGCATCTCCTCTGATGTCATTAACAGCCCCTGTGAGGAAGGGCAACATGTGAACTCCAAACATCAGCAAAAGGACCCAATTCTTACATGTGGGGTTTCATTGTTTTTGCTGAATTTCTGCAAAGGCTACATAAAACATCTCTATTTTAGTCAATTCATCTTTTTTACTTTGACCTCGGAAAAAAAGGGCACTTTGGCAATTATAACCAATGTGGTATTACAAACACCTATTGCAGTCTAGTCAGACATTGATGTCATGATTTCATCAAAGTCAGTTCAGTTGCTGAATGCATGTTAAAAAAGAATTTAAAAATAAAATAGGTTGATGCTGATACAGTTCTATGAACACAGTGAATTTGAATTCTTTGCCTGAGAACTTGAATGTGTTGTTTATGTGGGAACCGTGCTCAGCTTAGTTGAACTAATGAGGGAATTAGGGTTGCTCGAAATTTAGTAAACAGGTTTGAAGGACTTGCTGAAATCAGATTCAGTAATAACATTTAATTGCATTTTGCCCTGACTGAAGTTAGACAGACCTATGCCTGTAATTACACCCGCTGTAGCAGTTGTTTTTTTTCCCTCACACAGAGACTCACACGTCAGATTAAGCAACTCACAGCAAAAAGCTACGCTACTGTATAGGCCATATATGAGAGGGTTAGGCCTGCACACAGTGAGAGGCAACATTACTCCCACACACTATCTTTGGCCTCAGCTAAAAGAAGAGTTTGCAACTCTTGCATGAATACAATCTAAAAGACTGAGGCCTTGGCTCAGACATTAGTTTGAGCTGGTTGTCTTCGGTAAAAATGTACTTGCTTTACCAAAGCTGATCATTAAGCAATTTTCTCCTCCCCCCCTTGTGCCTGACATCTTTCAACAAACTCACCAGAAGCAAGTTTCCCTTTCTCTGCTATAACCTGCTTTTATCAAACCATGCAGTTTATTGGGAAATACTGTATGTTCTTAAATAGCTTGGCATCAAAACTAATTCCTTTTTAGGTAGGTAGGTAGGTACACACAAAATAACATCGCAAAGCCTTTAAACTTCTCTTAGACCCCAGTAATTCATCCCTGCATCCCTTTCTTCATAACAAGTGATTATGTCTTAACATATACTTTCAGGGTATCTGCACACACAAAGTATGTAAATGTAAGGCCTTTAATGATTTTTAGGAATCCTTAAACACCCTAACTTTACCGACAACTATAAATACATACAGTACACATATACTCTGGTAAGTGGTATACTGGCAAATATACTTCTATAAAATATGTAAAGCAGTATAGGTGTTGACTGACAATAGTATTTGTTAGGCACTGAAATCAAGACAACAATTTTGGAATCCAATACTGTGTCATTGTCAGCTATGTTTTGCACCCTCTCTTGTCTGACAACACCAAGCTGGGCAGTGGAAGTTAAGTGGTTTACTACACCCACTAACCTGCATGCAGCTTCACACCCAATAGTATCCACTACGCAGCATGCCACAGGCTACAATCCTGACCTCAATTACTAGGCAACTGGGACAACAGATTTGACAGTTTCTCCACAAAAAGAAAAATCTGACGCACAGAAACTGTTTCTTAGATATGCCAATTTAGACTGCCTGGAGCCTTTGCCATCAGCACCTAATACACCATTTGCTTGGTGTAGGAGTTGTGTTTTTATAGATAACAAAAAGAGAGTTTAATACACAAGTAATCTACTGACGATGCAAATACATCAATAAAGGCTAATGGTGATTACATTCGCAGGGGGTGATATATATGTGCTATGGTTTCTACATGCACTGTATTTACAATTAGCCTTAATTTTAGCTATACTTTGTATGCTTTTTGTTTATATAAAGTTACTTAAATCCATAAAATCAAATCATTAAATTCATTGAATCATAATGTACTGATTAAACCTTCATTTGTACAATTCCTGAGAGATTAACTAAAGAAAATAGCCCTTGGCTCCACATTGGTTATTATCACGTCCTTAACATTGCTGAGAACTGTCTTTATTTTCAATACATTTCAATGTATGACCATTCACAATTTACTCTATTTTCTTTACTCCAACTGGGACTTAATTACTACTTTATTGTTGTCGCTACATCAGTCCACTGTGTCCTACATTAATTGTGGTTCGGTATGGAATTACAACAATTAAAATATATATCCCTATTGAAGGGTTTCCATTTGAGTATCAATGGCACCTTACAGTATAACTAGCTAATGAGTGCATGTAGTACTGGTGGCCTCTGTTCATTTCAAGATATTCTCAGCAGGTATTACAAAGTTCTTGATAACATTTTAAGGGAAATACAACAAATCTAGCTGTAACGTTACCAACATGGCCTTGTCCCCACCACCCACACTCCAATGATGAACTAAGCTGCACCACCTCTTACTCATCTATTTAATGGTTTTAGGTAACGTTTCCTTAAAAGCAACCCCGAGAGACTGTGAAACACTGCTTTGTTCAAGATCGTCGCAAGCTGTCACCATATCAAAATTTTGAACAGAAAGCCATTAATGTTTGACCAAAGGAGATAGAGTTTGCTAACGTTAATGGAGCTAACGTTGGCTGATACGATTGCAGCAGATTTATACATTAGGGAAGCAACGACTTTTCAATCTGCTAACTATACGCCTGCAATCGCTACCCGACGTTAGCTGGTAGCCTATTTTGGAAAATATAATGACGGTGTTATTATTGCAAGTCAAACTATCAGTCGATATAGCTAGGTAACGCAGGAAGTTAGGTTTAGGCCACAGTAGTTTGTGTGTGTTTGGCCTCGGTGTAGCTTGACAACGGTAGTTTCATTGAAACTAATTTGAAATAGCTAAGTAAAGAGAATCAAGTAACAAACGACACGAAGTAACGTTAATGTCAGAGAATACAACAACGACTATTAGTGACGAGCAGCAGTGGAT
This sequence comes from Sander lucioperca, assembly GCF_008315115.2. Classification (NCBI taxonomy): domain Eukaryota; kingdom Metazoa; phylum Chordata; class Actinopteri; order Perciformes; family Percidae; genus Sander; species Sander lucioperca. Next base: position 22,493,860 of record NC_050181.1, read on the forward strand.
ACGGTAAGTTAGCTAGCTTTTGAACCGTATTAAGAACTCGCTACCCAGCTAGCGTTTACCAACGTTAGCCTCTGTGGTCGTAACAAGACGTAGCCGGATAGAAGCTAACGTTGGCTAACATGTTAGCCAGCCAGCTAACTAGCCAATGTTAGCTAACGCTGCATTTCTGCTCATACATAGCTAGAGTCATTCATAAAGATAGCTAGCTAATTTAACAAACTCATTTCTGCAAAGTTCAAAAAAGAAATTACGTACCTAAACAGGTTTTCTTTCTGTCGCTATCTAGCTAGCTTGGAATAAATTGTTCTTATTTTCTTCGTCTCGTTTTCCTGCCCATCTCTTTCTGTGGATGTTTGGCTAACCAGCTGAAAAGCCTCGCCAGTGACCATAACGCAATTTGCGTAGATGAAGATAATTACGGCGTAGTAAACGAAAGGGGCGAGCGTAAACTGATTTGAAGAATATCGACAGAAAAATCTGTGTGCGTGAATGTGAGTCTGTGTGAGTGTACGTGAGAGAGGGTCACGCACACTTTGATTTGTGGAGAAAAGTTGTTTTTACTTTCGCCAGCACTTGCTGAAATAACTATGAGTGTGTGTTGCCTGTTTTTCAGACTTTGTGTGTTTCTAAATATCTGTATCCAATCTGGACAGCAGTATTGTTGTATCGGCTCTGTACTGCACATTTAATTTGAAATGAAATAAAAATACAATATTTCATCATAGGTACCTAATATTTGGTTCTGAAACATTTGCAGTTTAAGTCTATCAGCCACAAACATCAAGCAGATGGAAATCCTCCGTGCTGATGCTCTGCCAGGCCTGGCACTGTAGACTTCTGTTCTCAGTTTGGTCTTCAGCAAGTATTTTCACAGTATGTCAACATGATTGTTCGTACAGGTACTTTGATTAAATGCATCTTTTCTTATAGTCCAGTCATTCTAAGCCAAGATGGGGGTCAACCTAGGACAAATTGCAACAGAAGCAAACTCAACTGATTGTGTATCCTCAATATGTCCTGAGTAAGGGAAAAAAGCCCATAAAGAATCCCATAAGGGGAAAGTTTCGAAAAAAAAAACCCCAAATATAGCCTATTCATAAGCCTATTCATTATTTTTCTCACGTGAATAGGGTGACATTTTTAACCTTTAGATATCACCATGAAAATTAGTGAGTTGATTACTTACATTAAAGGTGCCCTGTCACACGTATTACATTACTTTGTGGTAATGTCTGAAGTTCTACCATGGACTAGACTTGTTACATTTTTTGTGGAAAAAATGCCTTGGTTACCTTGTTTCAAGCCATTCTAGCGTGGTATAGAAAGCCTGCAGGAAGACTCAGCTCGATTTGTGCCAGTTCTCATTAATATTCAACGAGCTAAGCTGCTTGACTCTGATTGGCTAACAGCTAGCCAATGAGAGCCTGGCTATCAGCATCCTTTACCCAGCGCAACTGGGCGAGCTCATGAATAGTAATGAGCTCAGGCAACACCACGTCAGACTGACCAGCTTTTGTAATTGGCCTGATTTCTCCACTTATTTCTTTTCAGTGGCTAGAGCTGACAGAGGAGGTAGCAGTTCATTTTCACATTCACGGCATAACACAAACACATATTATGGACCTAACATATTTCAAAAAATACAAGTAAAAACGGTTTTGTGTGGCAGGGCACCTTTAAGACAAACAAAAAAGGTATTACAAGTTTTTGGTAACATGAGCAAACGGTGCATAATAATGTATGTGCTAATTTGCATAAATACCACAACATATCTAAATATTGGATTTAGCCAGGTGAAAATGTCTTGTATAATCTTGTTGACATCTTACAGTAAATAAGACTATAGAGGTAAACAAATGTCAGCATAAGGGGCAGAGATCCAGTCATTCATTCAAGGTCCACTCAACTGTCAATCAACTGTCACTCAGGTAAGAAAGATTTCCTTTTGTTTCTCCTACATCGATTATTCAACCTACATTAATAAAACATACCTGCTATCAACTACAATGTATTGGGAACATCTGGATGTGTGTTGAGCTGTGGTGCGACTATTAATGACCTGCACAAACTCAATGCAGATGGCCTGTGACGAGAATGAAGATCAGATTCTGGGTAGATGGGTAGCCTAAATGGGTTCCATTCAGACCTTAACATTAAGTCTTTTACTGTAAGATGTCAACAAGATTCAACAAGACATTTTCACCTGGCTATACCCAATGTTTAGATCTGTTGTGGTATTTATGCAAATTAGCACATACGTAATTAGATTATGCACCGTTTGCCCATGTTAACAAACAATTTCAAAAAACGTGTAATACATTTGTTGTTTGTCTTGATATAAGTAATCAACTCAGTTTCAATGGGCAATAGGTGTCCAGCAACAAAAACGATTGCCTGGTGGCCCCCTAAAAAGTTAATCTGGCCATGTTGTGTGAACACCCTCGAACAGTAAGTGAACTTAAATTCACCACTTCATTGTTTCAAATGTGCTATCATACAGAGCAAAAACATTTTTAATGTGGCAGTTTAGGGACTGCATTTTTTCTGCACTATAAATCAAAAGCCAAATGAGCTACATTATAGTTCGGCTAGGCGGTGTCATGTAGCTCATTTGATCTGTTTTGAACGTATCATTTGCTACTTTAATGTTATTGAACTAAATCTTTGACTAGAACCCTCATGACAAAAGATAATGAAATGCATTCTTAATTTTACCTTGTTAGACCGAGTCCTGTTACAAAGCGTCATTTGTCTTTTTGATTGGATGGATAACAACAAAAGACTTCCTGTTATTGTACTAACATCAGCATAATGTTCTTTCTTGTGTGCTTTCTACTATCTACCTTTCAACACGGCAGCACCTGTGGGGATTTTCTTTTGTTGCCAATGTTGTTGCATGTTGCATACCATGTTATGGTCAGTGTAATCAGCAGAAACCTTTTCTGGTATGGTTATCGCAGCCTTCATCGGCTCAAAAATGCAGAGATGTACATCCTGTCTGGGATTGAGGTCAGCAGCTTCAGACAGTCAGAAGGGCTGTCAGTACTTACTTAGACATGTCTGTATGAAATATAAGACATCCTCAGTCAGACAGTAACGGGCAGGTGACAGACACACAGAAAGGATGATAAAAGAATCCGAAATGTTGTTTCTGGTGATGAGTTTGCTGTACTGGAGTCAAGCTGAAGGTGAGGGTTAACGTCATTGTAGATACATTTTTTTTTGTATTATTATCAGTGGAAGTATTACTTATTATTATGAATCCACTATTTTGTATTTGATTTAGTAATTAATACAGTTATGACACAGCTAGGCTACATTAATAAAAAAAAATGTCTGTTATAACTTGTTTGCTGTTGGTGGTCACCTTATTATTTGCTGTACAAACACAGTAACAGTAAACAGTGAATGCATAAAAATTAGAAAGTCACTAATAAATGAATTATGTAAAAAGCTGATTCATGAATATAGTATGTGTGCAAGAGAACTCCCTAAATGCATGCATACCTGTTTTATATAGTCTAGGATGCATACCCACACATGCAGTATACTTCAGAATATAAAAATATTCATCATTTGTGTGTATGTATGTACAGTATGACTTTCATTTTGAGTAGACTGATTCTATTTTAGATCCGTTTACGCATGTATTCTTAAATGTTTAATAAAAATATATTTTCTATTTATGCATGCATTAGTTCATCCAAACATATATGATATGTATATGTATTACATTTCTACATAACCTCAATCATTTAACATCTTCATGGAGGCTTTTACAGGAGATGGGGTTTCTCTGTTATGGTTTAATGCAAGCCTAAAGCTTTTATACATATCTTTTTAGTGCATAGAAAACTAAGCTATACAAATATGGTATTGGTATGATTTTATAAATCATGTTTTAAAGTTAAACATACATGTGGCACAGTGAATCTTTAGAATTAATGGTCTCGGTGGATGGCTACCAGTGATTTCCTTATCTATCATCAATGTGTTTTTTCACAAATAGGCTGATTTGTTTTTGCTAATAATATGTTGGATTCATGTTAAGACACTTTCATTTTTGAAAAAACTTTCAAAAGTTTCAAAGAAACTCCCTTCATTCATGTTGCCTGATGTGGTCTAGTACCGAAAACATTGCCTACTATTACATTTATTTTTTGCAAGTTAGACAGTGTGCGGGAGTTTCTTTGCAACTTTTGACTTACGTATCCCCCTCCGACGCACCTGTCACACTTTATAGATGTGCAAAGTATTTTTCTGTACTGAAAAAAACTTTCAAAAAATTAACAATAATTTGGCAGCCCCCCTGCAGTAACTGAGGACCCCCTAGGGGCCCCGAAGATCTCTGGTTTCATGGAACACTTGAAGAGAACAGAGCCATCATTAAAGTTATTAGTAACACATGTGCTTTTCCTACTATAACAAGTCAAAATATCTGCTGTGAGACCTCCTGAACTCCATAACATCTGTGTCATTATTAGAACATTATCTTACTCTGATATCTTGTTTTTTTTATCACACTATTACGTTTTTTATTAAATTACCTTTCAGCTTCTCATTAATTAAACACTATTATTTACCATATTGTTGTAATGTTGTAATCCTGACAGTTGCTGTTCCATGTGTCATTCAGGGTGATCCTAGTAACCTCAAAATCATGAGACAGACTCTAATTAATTTATGTATTTGCACGCTAACATGTCATGCAAACGGGCATCACTCAATCCTACTAACTTAAAAAAATGTCAGTTCCAATCTATTTTAAGCAAATGAGACCACAGAAAACTGTTTAGAAACTCAAGAGATTTGTTGTGTGGTTTATATATATTTTTAACAAAGGAAATATATCTTTTAATGTCTGCTTTCTTTCATTTTTGTAGGTAGGTGCAGCGGTGCTATTGTGAGTATTTCTGGAGATAGGGAGCTTTCAGCTGGAGAGAGCTTCAATCTGAGCTGTCAGTTCACATGTTTAAGAGCTCAACATGTTGCACAGCTGTGGAGGAAAAGCCCACAAGAGGTAGTTACAACTTTTCAAAGGTTTTCCGACATTTATAATTTATTACAGCATGTATTTAGCTCCTTCATATGTACACTGAAACTGAGTGTACTCTTGATTATGCAACAAAGTCAGGCCTAGTTTTAAGATGTTTTTTAAACTACAGTTCCAATGGGGAAACTCGTTTGAAAATGTAGAAATGTTAAAATCTTCAGTTAGCTTTTAGCACTAACTTAATGTGGGGCCCTATAGATTTTTTTAAAATTCTGAATTTCATGATTCCATCCATGATGTTGTTATTATCATGGAAATTATTGGGCTCTACACTAGTGCTGCCTTTAGTCGGTGACTGACCCGAGCCGGACAATGACACAAGAAAAGGATACTTTTCAGGGGGAAAACCCTCAAGTTTTAAATGTTAAATTTCTGTTAACAAAGCCAGCCTCTGCTGGTGCCAAAGGGTACTATGGTCACAGTAAGAACTGTTTTCGTCTCCTAGGGGAGGGTGTCTCTTGTCAATATTACCTCCATCCTCCCCAATGTGACCCTGGTCCTGAGTGTCAGCTGTGCTACAAAGACAGACACTGGTCATTACTACTGCAAGACCCAGCCGCCCGACACAATCAGCCCTGAGGTCTCGATTCAGATAGCAGGTAAGATGCTGATGAACATACAGCACAGCCCTTTTGAATGGTCATGACTGAGTGAATGGTGATTGCGAGGGGTTTATCATCATTTTTGATACAATGCAATTTAAACAAATTGATTCATTTAATTAACTGGCAACAGTACCGTTTACTACATGTGATGTCTGGTGATTCATTCATATGAAATAAAAAGACATGACAAAATGATTATACCATTAACCAACAATTTATGAAATGATTGAAGAAATTGTTAAAAACCTAACTTATTATTGTGAAATGTTTCATCTTTCATTTTCACAAGCGTTTTCATTGGATATAAATTGTATAACTATAGGCTACATACATTTTAATTTCAAAACGCCCTGTTTTAAAAAGTCATAATAATGTCACTTTTCATAATGTCACATAATATTTTTTTTGACATTTCTTTTATGTTATTTTTTAAACAACTTTATTAAGAATGGGTAAATGGTACAAAGTCAGACATTCGCATAACGTCAAAAAAGACAGATGACGGACTAAATGTTGTGGTTTTGTATATTTCTGTTGTGGTTGTTCATATTTCTGTTTCCTGTTTTATTTTGATAGTCTGTTTTTTCCCTTGCCTTGTGTAGTTTTACTTCCTGTATTGTTTTCCTGCTTTTCTGATTGTCCTGCCCCGCCCTGATGTGTTTCACCTGTTGTGTCACCTGTCCCATGTTTGCTCGTTACCTCTTGTATTTATCCTCTGTGTTCCCTTTACCTTGTGTCAGATCGTTGTACTGTTTGTTTCTGCGTGTCAGTTCCCAGTGGCGCTCTGTGCTGTCTTCTTGTCCTTGGAGTATTTTTTGTCTGCAGTTCCTGTTTCTGGGTTACTTTTGTTTTTTTTGTTATCCTGTTCTTTTGTTATTCATTCTGGACTCAGTGTTTGCCTGTTGCTCTTAGGACTCCCTTTGTTATCTTCAAGATCTAACGTTCCCTCGTCTGCTCTCTGCGTTTGGGTCCTCTAATTCCCTGGATTGTGACACTAAAATAAATAAGGCGATGACATCAGAGAATGCTCGTTGAATGATTTGAATGTGATGGGTGCTTGACAGTTTTTTCGACATTTTTTTTTTAAAAGGCTTTCAAGGTTGTTGACTTTTGTTCAATATTTGTTTGACGTTTTTGACGGGTTGACATTTTTTCGACCGTTTTTCCTGCGCTTTTTTTTTTTAAAAAACACGACGTTTTTTTCCGAAGGTTTGACATATTTTTTAGATGTTTTTGGCGGGTTTTGATTTTTCTTTTTGACGCTTTCAATGTTTTTTTTTAAAAAACTTTTTTCCAACAACAACTATTTGTATAGGGGCCAGTAAAAATTGACTTTGGGCAAATTTTTGCCCGACCGGACAAGTGGAAAAAAATAAAACTTAGCGTTGAACCCTAAAGGAACATCTTTAAAATCAATCGCAGCTGCTGCTGTTAACACACAAAGTAACTCACAACCATGTCTAGCTATTTATCAAGCTAGGTAGTTAGCATGAGCAGCCCTGTTAAGTTTAAAGGATACATTAAATAATAATCTGTTTATTTACAGCGGCAGCCTCTAGTTGGTTGAATTAGAATGACTTTGACATAGTTTTTGCTCTAGCTTACAGGTGTTAAATGGCTAAATATGGTAGCAGCTGTGAGTTGTGTTATAATTTGAGTTTTAACTACTGCTGGTTATTTTACAAATTATTGCTTCATTTATGTATTTTACAAAATTTATTTGAATGACTTAATTTGTTTAATGTTGAACACTTTGCGGCTCTACAATGAATGATTAACTGTCCACTCTCCAGATAACCTGACAACGTCCAACCTGACAACGTCCAGCACCCCGCAGTGTGATAGCAGCCAACAGCACAGCAGTGTAGCAGGTAAATGTCGTGCAACTTCTCAGGACTATGGATTCTCTGAACTGTAAGCAATGGCAAAATAACATATCTGTGCAGGTAAATCTAATATTATATTCCATATCTCAAGCACAAGACAATATCGATGCATCAATTTATGAATTTCTTATGCTGCTTCCTGTTCAGGGTCTGGAGCCAATCCCATGCTTGGAGCAAAACACATAATGACTTGAAAATGAGATTTAAAAGACGATATAAGTTTGTCTGCCTCAGATCCTCAGACAAAGCGGCCTAGACAGCAGAGGTCATGTCACCTTAAGTGACAAGTTGAGATTTTGGAACCATGAGTAGGGCCCGGATCTCAAGCAATGTTCACGCTCATAGGGAGTTAGCAGATTACGCATACAGGCAGGAGCCTGAGCATACAAGGCTTTAGAAACGAACAGTAAAAAGGAGGAAAACCATCAATTCCAAAACGTATAGGTATCCTTTTGGCATTCCTGCTTGGACCAGAAAAATGTCCAGAATTGTTGTCAGAGGCTGAGTTTAGGTGAAGTAAAATTAAAATTGAGTACAGGCCTGCATCGGCGGCAAGTAGGGTAGAGCTGTGTAGACGACGATTCCCGATTGAAATTTTGCAAAAATTGGATTTTTCGTAAAATAAATCAAATGTGTGGAGACATTTTTCTAAAATCTTAGAGAGAAATGGCAGGTCACAGATGGGTCTAAAGGCTCTGATACACCAACAGACCCGAGGTGGTCAAAAAAAGTGCCTCGGAATACACCGAAGCGACGCTGACTTCAGCGTACGTTCTGCGCGTGCTTGAGACGTAACACGTCTCCATAACAGCAGGCGGCGCTAATCTGTATTGTCGCCCAAAAAATGAAAACCGGAAATGACGGAGCATCTCAACAAAGCACGCTGTTGTCAGTGATTGTTTTCATCAGAGAGTGTTGATAATAGTCAAGAAGGATTGTTGTCATTACTCGCTGAACGGAAGAAAATACGATGGCTAGTAATAAGAAGATAGCCTACTGGCGTTGTCAGCTCCGGTTTTCTCGTGCGCTGATTCGTTAGTCAAGGGCTAGCACTCCACCAATCAGATTGGTCATTGAGTCCAACTGCCCACTAGCTGATTCAACAAATCAAATCGGCCAAAATTAACTCCGACGGCTCCTCCGGCTGACAACGACCTCGCCTGACCGTCCAACGGCCAATAATTGGGTTGGTGTGTCAGCGCCTTAAAATGACTTATGACTTCAGAGGTGGCGACAGTGGAATGAAAGGAGACAGAGCAGCTAATAATGGCCAAAATATCCAGACCCACTGTGTGAAATATAGCTTTTAAAAACCATGAATGCAGTCTGAAGGGCAGGTGGATTGATCTTGAAAGTGCAACAGTTCGATCCACAGAGAACATTGTCTGCAAGAAAATGGTGGAAATCGCACAAATTGATGTTCCTTCCTGCTGTATTGTCTGTCAGTGCAGCTTTAAACTAAGGCAGGAAATGTGTAGTAATATTTGTCCTTTGTCCTTGAAATCATTAGTGTCAGTTATATTATAGACATCATTTAAAAATGTAGGCCTATGCCAAGTCTTTAATGGCATAGTTTTGGGTCACCATCCACAGCTGACATACAGTATGACTTCATGTTGAGTGACACTCTGTAGCGCTACTGGATGGGAATCAGGATTTAGGAGGGATTAATAGTTAGACTGGATTCTTCCTGGATTATTCCTACCTGGTGTGGCTTTTCACTTTACAGTAATGTATAGTCTTTTTTTAAAATATACATTCATTTCATGTCTGTCAAGCTCATTTTGACCATGTCTTTTCTTTCCCTCAAACTCTGCCTCTTCTCATCTCTCTATGTTCCTGCAGCTTTGCTTCCGAGGAATTTCATATAACCATAAACCCAATCTGCATCCGTCTGTGTCCATGTAGGTCTGCAGGGTCAGATATGGTATTGGATTCTGCTGGGAAAAACTGCCATCCTCCTCCTCAGCTTGGCCTATCTGGCTGTACAATACAAGAGAGGATGAGAAGAGAAGGATCCAGATCTCTCTCTCTCTCCATAACAATGCTTTGTTTCTACCATTCACTTTTCTGCATCTTTAGTCCTCAAATGAAGCATTTTAATACCAGTGAAGCCGTTCCAGGATTCATCTGTTCTGAATGCTACAAATTATGTTGATTTTCTTGCTTCTTTGGAGACCTTTTTAGACGGTCATTGTATTGCTTGATTTGTGTTACATCAAATAAATCTTGCATGTAAATGGTCTTTATTCAACGCCTTATGTTGTGTTCTTTTTGGTATGAATAAACTCTAACTCTGGTGGTGTCATGTGAACGTTGACCAATAAAACTGAAAATACAATTGAAATTGAATTATTTTTATATGTTGTTGCATATATTTTTCAATCAATTATATTTACAGTTTCAATCATAACATAGGTTCTCAGGACACTTTACAGAAAGAGTAAGTCTTGACCACACTTTACAGAGACCCAACAATTCCCCCAAGATCAATTGCACTTAGTGTGGGTGAGAGAGTGAGACACACAAAAGAAAGCAGCGAATACTCCTAATTTATGAACCTGTCAAGCAAACAGTGGACTTTTCTTTGGTTTTACCAGGAAAAACGGGATTAATGGATATGATCTAATCCAGAGATCTTCAACAGGGAGTCAGGGGCCCCTAGTGGGTCCTCAGAGTTACTGCAGGGGGGCCACCAAATTATTCTTAATATTCTGAAAGTTTGTCATTACAGAAAAATACTTTGCACATTTATAAGGTGTCACAGGTGCGTAGGAAGGGGGATACGCAAGTCAAAAGTTGCAAAGAAACTCCCGCACACTGTCTGACTTGCAAAAAATAAATGTAATAGTAGGTAGGCAATGTTTCGGTAAAATTATTAAAGGGAGTTTCTTTGCAACTTTTGAAAGTTTTTTCAAAAATTAAATTGTCTTAACAAATATCCAACAAATTATTAGCAAATATAAACCAGCCTATTTGTGGAAAAAAAACACATTGATGATAGGCTTACTGGCCTATAGGTAAGGTAGCCTCAAGGTAGCCATCCACAGTTCATACTAAGGATTCACTGTGCCACATGTATGTTTAACATTTAAACTTGATTTATAAAATCATACCAGCAATTATTTTAATAGCTTAGTATTCTATGCACTAAAAAGATATGTATAAAGGCTTTAGGCCGCCCTACACGCTATCGTTGGCCATGTTTAATATGCAACTTAATTTTATACAGTACGTAGGGGGTCCCTGCTCTGTCTTTCTCTCTCAGTTAAGGGGTCCTTGCCTTAATTTCTAATTACAGATGTCTGCTGTACAACTGTCTTAAAGACTATATTAGCCCTCCTACACAATCTGGACTGTGGTCATAACATCTACATATTATAATTTATTCCCTGTTATATATTGTTCTTATTCATAGCCAGTTAATATTTCATAGTCATAGTTAATATTTAATAATATTCTATTGCACTGTTCAATCCCTGCACTGTTCACTTTTGCACTACCACCATTGCACACACTCTACCATAGCACCTTATCATGGTCATTGCATTTCTGTGAGTGATTTTTATTTTTATTTTTATTTTTACTCTTATCTATGTGTGATATATGTGTATGTGTGTTTGTTGTGTTATGGTTGTCTAAGCTACTGGATGCCTAAAATGCCCTTTATATCTGTATATGTATCTATCTATCTATTAGTCCCACTCCGAAGCAGAGGGTGGCGGTAATGCATCTCACGCTGTTTGCCAACCGCCGTTGAAACTCAAAAAGACGAATAAGAAGAAGATCCAATGTGGCGGCGCCCTACAGCAGCGTTTACTGACAGGGAATGACTTAGGTCACAATAGCATCTTAAATCTTGAAAACTATATAAGAAGTACATTGATATAGTAATATGCTTCCAGAAACGGCCCAGTGTTTGAAAACGGCGGCTCCGTTGTTTTCTCAAACCGTTTTCTTGAAGGATTTGAGACGGTTGTCCACACATGGAGGAGCCATGGCCAGCCACCTTCAGGCCCGGAGACACTTCGCTGTCAGCCGCTGTCTGACAGCCAAGGTTCCCCCTGAGCGCAAACCCAGGGAGAGAGTGGAGATCCCCGGGCTGGAGATGGTCACCTACGGGGAGAGGATGCACTATGTGCCGGGGCTGTCTAAGCCCGTTCACCCACAGTGGGAGAGGGACTACAAGGACCCGAGACATTACAGGTCTCCTCCGGCTCACGAGATGCCGCTGTACAAAGAAAAACCGTGCTATGTGTACAACCAGAGGACCAGCGCACTGGAAGGTATCATGTCACAGCACATCGTTGTTGTTGTTGTTGTTGTTGTTGTTGTTGTTGTTGTTGTTTTTTTTTTCTTTTCTTTTCCAGAAGTTCGCATTAGGTGAATGCAAGGGCGTAGATTTAGTTTCAACATTGGGGGGTCTGGGGGGGTTGTACCCCATAACGTACCCCGTGCATCCCTCCAGAATGGAGAAGCTTCTTCCTTCAAGCAGTCACACTGTTGAACAACAAAACATGATGCACATTTTTCACACTGAACTGAAATGCACTCCTGCACTTTTTGTCTGCTGCTAAATTCTATATATTCTACCTCCACCTCACTGTGAACCTAACTCCTAACAATCAGTGTTACAAGTCTACTTATGCCCTGTCTTTTGTTGTCTGTCTTAAATGCACTACTTTAAGTAGTAATTGCACTTTATGTATCTATAATGTGTGTCTCAAATCTCGTTTTTATATATTTTAAATGTAACACCACTTGACCCTTGGTGAAACGTTGTTTCGTCTCACTATATACAGTGTATATGGTTGAAATGACAATAAAACCCACTTGACTTGCTACCAGCCAGGCTAAAGCTAATATAGTTAGCCTAAAGGCCCGGACATACAGAGCCGACGGCCAAACGTCGGCAGAAAAGGCAGTTGGACTGATCAGTCTTCCCAAATTGGTCAAAAAAAGTGGCTCGGAACACACCAAAGGGACGAGACGTAACACGTCTCCATAACAGCAGGCGGCGCTAATCTGTGTTGTCGCCCAAAAATGAAAAACGGAAATGACGGAACATCTGAACAGAGCACGCTGTTGTCAGTGATTGTTTTCATCAGAGAGTGTTGATAGTAGTCAAGAAGGATCGTTGTTGTCATTACTCGCTGAACGGAAGAAAATACGACGGCTAGTAATAAGAAGATAGCCTACTGGCGTTGTCAGCTCCGGTTTTCTCGTGCACTGATTCGCTAGTCAAGGGCTAGCACTCCACCAATCAGATTGGTCATTGAGTACGACTGGGAAAACCCAAAAATGAAAACCGGCAGCTGATTGGACGAACGCGTCACGTGGGTCTTGTTTCTTCGGAAATTCAAAGCCATACTGTCATGGCGGCTCGTTCAGAATACGATCTCATATTGTACTAAAATAGTTCACCGAAACGTGTTCCTGAAAACATTTTAAGCGAGAAATAGGCCGTGCAGTTTCTGAATCTGTCTTCATTTCAGATCAACAAAGGTCAGTTTAAAAGATTTTCGTCAGATTTTGAGAGACTCTAGTCACGCTCATTCCGCTCCCCGTTTCCGGGTTAGCACTCTACCAATCAGAGGGGTCATTTGATTCCGACTGCCAGCAGTGCCTGCCCCGCCGAGTATACATGTCAAATCGGCCAAAATGAAGGCCGACGGCCCCTCGGACGGAACACACCGAACAGACTCGAGTCACTGACCTCGCCAGACTGTCCAACGGCCGATTATCGGCTCGGTGTGTCCAGGCCTTTAAGAAACAAGGCATCTTGGATACACAGTTTGTTGCTAGTGCAGCAGTCTGTGTCTGATATAACGTAATTTACACTGATTTAAGTGTACTTGGATACACAGTTTGTTGAGTGCGTGACATGCAGGTTCTGGCAGCACAGCAAACCACCAATCACAATCAATGTTATTCAATGTATCAAACAAACAGGCAGGCCCCGCTAGTCGACCACAACCTGAAATTTAGAGGAAGCAACACGCATGCATTATTACTATAATTCACTTTAGCCTGGATTGATAGAATAGACTACAATGGTGTCATGTCAGTCAACCGGTGTATTTAACCATCTAATGTCCCTCTCCAAAATCACTTCAGAAGAGCAGTCACAGCGCGTACTTGCTTTGGTGTTTGTAAAGCATTAAAGTTCAACAAAGACTGGTTCACATAAAAGTTCCTTTTTCATTTTTATTGTCTATGTCGATGCACTCTCCTACAAAATCACCCCCAGTAGTCGAGAATGATTTATTATTTCCAAATAGGGCTATTTATGTCATCTTGTAAAAATTAGTCTTTTTTTTCATATCGCAATATGTATCGCATGAAAAAAAATATCGCAATGTCAGTTTTTTCCCAATATCATCTAGAATATCCAATATTCTGGTGAGTTTTTATGCATTGATTTATGGTGCAAACGTCTTTATTTAGGTAAAGGAAATAATTCTCCTGTATTGTTCAAACCTTTCTGCACAAAACATCACACGTGTTTCAGGATGTTTTTGTTTTTTTCAGGAATCATGTACATCTCAACAACAAATCTGTTAGAGAATAAGATCTCGTTAAAGCCTCCAAAGTTTAAATCTACATACATCTTTATTTTTCAAGCTCCTGTTGTGTTCCTTAATGTAGCGCAAGTACATTACATTACATGTCATTTAGCTGACGCCTTTATCCAAAGCGACTTCCAATTAAGTGCTTTCAACCTTGAAGGAACAAACTGCAGACAGCAAGACGTCAGTGCAAGTACATCAGCTTTAAATAAGCCAAATGAAAAGTGCAGCTGTTTATTTTTTTATTTTTTTATTATGTAGTTTTAAGTAGACACAGTTTTTGTTTGCGTACATGTTTTGAGCCCCCTGTTATTTTTACCTCTACTCTTAAAAGGTATACTTTTTCATAACCTTATGACACTTCTTTCTGTCTCAGGTGTGCGTCAGGCTCTGTGGTTGACCAAAACCAAATTGATCTGTGGTCTGCCGCCTCAGCTCCTCTCATTGGCAGAGAGTCCTGCCAATCAGATACCAGATCAGGATGAACGTGTGCAGAACGCCATCAAACATGCCCGCTTCTGGGACACGACAGAGGAACGACCGGGCAAAGAGAAATACAGGTAGTGTGTCACAACGTTGTTAGTTTTTTTCTTTCTTTACCTACTTACACATATACAATATTAAAAAGATACAATATATTGTTTGCAAGGGAATGTAAAGGAGCATTGCCTAAAACCCTCCAGGGAGACATGATCAGCAGAATGAGCTGTGTGCCCCACCACAGTAACAGAGGCAACGTGTAGCATAGGGTTAGGACACCAACAAGCACCAGGTATCAATAGAGCAACTGGAATTTGAAAAACAAAGTAATTAGCCTAGTAAAGACTGTTTAAGATTTTTTTTTTCTCTCAGTTAAACACAAAATGAGGCCGCTGTCAATAAACTCTTAGAACCCAGTTATCAAAAAAGGTTGGATGCATGAAACGTTTTTTGTTCTTTTTGTCCATAACTGGTCCATATTAAGTTATGTCATTGGGCAGGTGGGGTTAGGTCGGGGTTAAAACGCAGTGCCCGGGATAGGTGCTACGAAGGGCACGGGCACAGGGGGACCACTGGTGTGGGAAAACACTTAAAACCTCCTTTAAAAAACAGGTTAGGTTATTTAAAAAGCCATAAAAGGGACACAGTTATTAAAAGTCGGTTAAAAGAACCACTGGACAGGACGGTCAGCAGGAGTATACAACTTTAAATAAAAGGTCACCTCCACACATACCCTGGTCTTTCTCCTGGAAAGATAAAATAAATGCCCCGGTGTCATAATACGAAAATCTATTCATATAAATACGTTAGGGTTAGGGTTAAACGTGGGGTATACTCGCCGCAGCCGAGCTGTCGAGCGCCAGTGTGACGTCATGGGAGCGCCGTAACTGTTTATACTCGCGCGTGGTCGTCGCGACACTAGTTGCAGTCTTCTCCTGAACAGAGGTGGCGCTAATGAGGAAGGGCTACCGACTTTGCTATTTCTACGGACTAGAAGAAGAAGAAAAAGGTAAACAGCAGAACTGGCAGCAGCATTGACGTCAATGCTTCGATTTGATTGGATGACGTACTTCGTCGGATCAAGCCTTTCATTCGCCATAAAAGAACTCATCTTAACCCAGTAAGTTTACAAGAGAGACTTGCAGTCACTCTGAGAGTCCTGGCATCCGATTGCTCTCGAGCTCATTCATGCTTCCTGTTTCCGCTTTGTCGTGCGGCGCTGAAAAAAATAGAGTGGTGCACGCCCTCTGGTCGAGATCTATGACATTTTGATGTCACATTGGCATGCACAAGCTCGGCTACGGCGACTGTAAAATGGCCCTTAGCGTTTGAAAGAGATTGAACTTGTGTGCAGGAATGCAACACCCAAAGTAGCATTGCAGCAAGGTTTGGTATCTTTGCTTTCTCCATAGGAAAACTATGGCTCACGCCAGCACAAAGCCATTTTGCTACTAATCATGTTTAGAGAGCATTTGTTAGTTGTTCACCCGAAGTCATATACCTTTTTGTATTTACTAACTTTGTAAATGAGCCATTGTGATCACCTTTGCTGATGATGAAGTGACTTCTGTGTTAGATTCAGAGGTCTAAATATGTCATACCCTCTTCCAGCTGGGTTGACTCACTAAATGCACATGGTACTTTTACAGTCCTTGTTTGGGAAATAAATAACTCTCCTCACTCCCACTGTTTGTGTATATGTGTTCCTTTCCCAGCAACACTTTGCTCTTGAACCTGCTCCATCTATGTGCAACTCTACAGTCCAGCCACCCAGCGATTGGAAGGAGGATCCTTGCTGAGAAATACTCATTGGCAGCCACATGGAAAAGAGGTAATACACTTTCTTGGATTACATTGTGTAGCACATACCCTGTTTAGTTTTTGACCACTACTAGTGCCGTAGATTAATGTTTTTACTAGTGGGTCCCCGTTTAGTTTATATCATCAGCATGTTAGTGGGCATGCAGGTGGCCCAATACACATTCCTGCTGATGATTACATGCTATTCCACTGATCAACAGTTGACAGCAATACACAGCAATGTGCAAACCAAGGCAACAAAGAAGAAGACTGCTAAATAGTATATATAAACAATGCAAGATTTAAAACATTTCACAAGAGATGGAAGATGTATTACAGGAAAAGTGAAAACATTGGCTAGTTGCGCTAGAGGAACAGTCAGAGGATCACCAAAGTCATCGAGATCCATTCTCTGGGGACCGTCGATGTCTTTACAAACTTTCATGGCTATCCATCAATTCATGTGTTAAGATATTTCAGTCTGGAACAAAGTGGTGGACCAACTGATTAACGACAGACATTGCCACTCCTGGAGACAGTAAATGAGTCTTGAAAATGGATCTGAGCTGCCTGAAATAATAATAATGAATCTGAACATACTGAATGCATTCTAATGGACTCCCGTTTTCATTCTACGTTTGAATACCAGGTGAGGACCTGTTCCAGATTCGAGGTCAGAATGGTTTACTGCAAAACTGCATGGATCCTCTCCCAGAGGTTTCTGGGAAACAGGAAGTGGGCGACACAGCAGATCATGTCCTGGAAACCTTCTATCCTGTCTCCCCTACCATCGACCTGCAGAAAGTAAACGTGTACAAGGAGATGAACTGCTCAGGTGAGAAGACACCCAGTCCTCCTTCATGTCACAGAAATCATGGTCTAACAGTAGCGCGAGTATACAAGGAGTGTCCGTTTGTCCAGTGCTCAGGCCTAATTAAATCACATCTCCATGTTATCCAATCAGGTTTCAGGGGTGACTACCCTTATCCTCATGCCCACACACTTTACTTTCTGGAGGGAGCTGATCCTCGCTGTAAGCTCCGGCCAGAACAGTTCAGAGCCAAGATGTTCATGTTCACCTTTGGAAATGCTCTGGTCCGTGCACACAACCTGTATGGGGTAAGGATTTACAGCGTGTCATTATACACAGCAAATCTGTGAACATACTGTATTACCAGTTGCTGATCCACATTCTCCTGTCTCTCTCTTTCTCTCTGTGTGTGTGTGTGTGTGTGTGTGTGTGTGTGTGTGTGTGTGTGTCAGCCCCAGCGTGTACTAGATCGTCCTGTAACAGTTCAGGCAGTAGGGACCAACGGCAGAATTTTCCAGTTTATGGTTTTCCAGCTCAACACCACAGATCTCTCAGGAGACGACGGCATCAAGAACCAGGTGCTTCATTTTTTTTTTTAGTCAACAGCTGTATGGGTTGCTTTGTGAGAAAGTCCAAGTCGCCAAACGTAGTGGCTTTGAAGAGACATCTTTGCGAGGACATTTGCTTCTGCATAGGTAGAGGAGACAAACAATACAAAACAGTACAGAACACCCAGCAGTTAATACCACGAAACTCATGTTTGGTTTAATGCCACAGCTGAAAAGGCAGCTACAAAAGTAAGTTATAATAAGATGAACAACTATAAGCAATATGTGTGAGCAAAACTGAAAATGTGCTTTAGCACATCAACAAACTAAACAGCGATACTTTTTTTTTTAATTATTTAGCAATTATAGTTAATTAGTTAGTTAGTTAGTTATGTTTTATTTCTGTGTCATGTCAAACATTTTGGCCCATCCCACATGGGATTACAAGACACCACAAAATTACTTGTTTAACAGACATCTTCCTGTCGCATATACAAATCATTCGGAGGAATACATGAATACAAATATATACATATACACACACATAAGATGTCATTGCATTTTTAAAGGAATATTGCATGAAAAATCTGCCTTTTGGGTATCAAATAGTACCCCCATGAATTTTTGAAAGCTAGCTCTGAGAAGTTTGTAACTTGGTCCTCTGTGAAATATGGCAGCCATAGACAAAATCACGTTTGGAACATAGACATAAACAGTGGAGTTGTTTGAGAAGTTTCTATGGAAGTTTGGTTTCTTTTGTTGGGACTCTGGGTCGCCATTGGAAGTGATTGCAACTGCTGTGAATTCAAGATGACTACAGGTGCCGCCCTTGTAAGAACAAGCTACAACCTTTTTAGAGCCACCTTTAAGTCTCCTTTAAGGGTGACCGTTCATGATTCAATCAAGAGTTTTTCAGTGGCGTATATCTTCAACATCAATGGCGTAAGTCCGGTTTCAAAGACATCAGGACTTTATGAGGATATTGGGACTGTATTTTTGCACCACACTACTGGTTAATGCTTTTATTCAGGACTGAATAATATGCTGTAAATACATATGCAAAGAAACTTGTCCTCAGAAGAGTTTTCATCAATATTTTTGATCAAGTAATGAAACAAAAATATGTGCTGCTGTGTAGAAATATCACTTTATCAGTTAAGTAAAAAAAAAAAAAGATGAAGAATAACTTTGCTGCTTCTTAGTTCATTTTCTGCTGGCTTTTGAAATGTTGTCTGCTACATGCAGGTGTGGCTGGATGAAGATGTTGAGCTCTACGACTTTGCAAAAGTCCGACCACTCATCAAGAAGAAGCAAGTGAAGGTATGATCACAATCAACTTTTGTCTGTTGGTAACCGCCACTCACTAACAAGTAGGGATGTAACGGTATGAAAATTTAACCTCACGGTTATTGTGACCAAAATTATCACGGTTTTTCGGTATTATCGCGGTATTTTTAAAAGTGTGTTCAATATGTTCAGAAAGCACTGATAGGAATAGAAAATAGAAATAGTTTCAAAAAGTGTAACAGTGTTTATTATATTACAAAAATATAGGCAAAACCTTATCAAAAGTGCAACTTTTAACATCAAAGGAACAAGGGTTCAGCATGTAAACAGCTTATTTGTCAGGAACATTTCCAGTAGTGCAGATTTAAATTATACAAATCCAAACATTCAAACTAAGACATAAAGAACAATATGTAAACAAATCAAAGAAACACCACTAATTAGACTCGGATGAAGCTGGGAAGGATTAAACACACGGTTTCCACAACGTGGTAATCCATCGTGATAATAATGATATTTTAAATGTAAAACGGTAATTGTTATCGTCAACATTTTTATCGTGGTTTACCGTTACACCGGTAATCGTTACATCCCTACTAACAAGCTTATGGTTTGTGTCCACTGTGGCATTTTTTTGAAGGCAGGGATCGCCCCGCTTCCCAGCATTGCACGCTAGTGGGCTTGCTTCACTGACCACTGACAAGCAAAGAAAACAGGCTACACCCTCCTACAACCCCGACTGGGTTGTAGGAGGCTCGTTTGGAAAACGATCTCTTATTTTACGAAAATAGTTCACCGAAATGTGTTTCTGAAAACATTTATTTGCGACAAATAGGCTATGTAGTTTCTGAATCGGTCTTCATTTCAGATCGACAAAGGTCAGTTTAAAAGATTTTCATGAGTTTTTGAAAGGCAGCAAGTCGTGCTGCCCGCTCTTCATTTGCATAAAGTGGCCTGGAGTCCTCTTATGCAAATGAGGAGCAGGTGTAACGGGTGTTCACTTCTCTTCATTTGTGTACAGTTAATAATGTCGCCGTTAACACTCTGATTGCCGCTGATGGTAGTCTCTGCGTTGTGTTGTGTGATGGTTGGAGACTAACGGCTGACAGTTGGACCCCAACGGAAGAACCTCAGACAACTCCGATGTCGTTGATCGCTTATGGCTAACAAGCCTTCGGGATCTGAGGGATAAAAGCCCGCTCTCAGTAAAACTACTCAATGTAAAATAAAGTAATAATCAAAGGAAACTTATAATAATGATTTCTGTGGCCAAGCTCAACAACTATTAAAAATAACTAGGAAACAACTACTAACTGACAACAGATCAACGGTACAGGATCATTACCTTTAACGTTACAAATTCATTCACAATTCACACAACGATACTATTTACAAAGATGGATATTTACACATAGATAATTACTCTGGATATACTGTTTCATTAAAACTATACATTAATATTTACAGGTTTCATCAACTTATATTACAGTACACAATCACCTGAGGCATACAATCCCGGTCTGACTTGTTCCCCGAGGGATGGAAGTTTTATAGCTGGATTGTAACCTTGGATACTGTAACCTAGTAATTATTATTTAATATTATTAAATATGAAATAACAGTATGAAAATATGACAAATATGTACATGTTACAACTACCAAATTTACTAACAAAATTAATTGGAACTCAAACTGTGTTTTTAACGTAACATGCAAGAGGCATATGTTACACGGGCAACTCGGCGCCCCCGCTTCTCGAAATTCAACGCAACGCTACCAGAATGCACTGCAAGGCTGCTCACATAGACAATGAATGGGAAGTGGGGAAATGACCTTTGGCAGTGGCCACCTACCATGTGTGTGACTTACAGCCTGGTCCTGTAACCAATACTGCCGCCTCCTCAGCAAATCAGAACCTTGACTCTTATTTAAATCAGTGTGGTCAAGGGAGTGTCTGCATTTATGACCCAAGGAGACAGGAAATCAAATATTACTAGTCATTTAGTGGGTTATGTAATCTGTCACCATCTTGTAAGAACAGGAAGTGAAGCGAGGAAGCTTGGCAGGGCCAAACCTCTCATCTCCATAGATGCAGTGAATGTGTATGTACTGATAACTGTGACAGGACTACAGAGAGAATTAAAGGAAAGAGCAGCAGAGTGTGGAAGAAAATGTTCTCTCAAGTCCAATTCAGTGGCTAGTTCAGATGAGTTTTATTCACTGTGCAGTGGAGAAAGGAGCTCACAAGAAGCTGTAGGATTCTCTCTGACCAGAATGAGTTTTCTGATCAGGGTTTTAAACAAAGTTACAGGAAGCAACAGAATATCAAAAGCTGAGAAGGCATTCACTAACAAAACTATCTGAGTAGATTTGCATAGACTCTATGCAAATCTTGTTTATTTATGCCATAGAACCAATACGTCTCCTCAAACTATTGGAAAAATGGTCCTTTGTTTAAACAAGGTGTGAGCTCCACTGGAGTTGGCTCCGACTCTTAAACAAAAAGGTCTGTGTCACGGTGACCAAAGTAAAATGCTTTGTTTTAACACTGAGCTGGACAAAATGCAGACAGACCAAATTAATTTGGGAGACACTGTAAGTTTGTTGAACAGATACATAATAGGAAACTAATCAGTGAGCAGAAAAGAGGATATCAGGATAAAATGAGACTAAAACTGTAAGGTTATTCTTTTTTTTTTTCTTCCTGCAAGAGCAAAGTTGAGTCATGCTGATTGGTTGCTGTGTGTCTCCCTGCAGGTACCAGCTGGTCTGGCAGGATACAAGCCTGAAACATTCAGCAAGTTCTTGGCCCTGTACCTACACGGGGCTGTGTAGGACTGTAGTGTGTGTGTGTGTGTGTGTGTGTGTGTGTGTGTGTGTGTGTGTGTGTGTGTGTGTGTGTGTGTGTGTGCGCGCGCGTGCTCTGAGCAGTGGGTATGTGTGTGTGTGTGTGTACTCTGAGCAGTGAGTATGTGTGTGTTTGTATGTGTGTGTCTGGGATCTAAACCAACTTTAGTCCTGACCTGCATCACACTGTATTGTCTGGATAATTTGGATGGACTGAAACTACAAAACCAATTTCAACACACTGACTCCATGCCTCTGTTTGTTCTTGTAACTGTGAGACCTCACTCAATAAAAAAAAGTTGTTCCGAATATGTACTTTACTTGTATTGTACTTTAGTTTTTATGCCTTGTGTACATTTAAAATAAACCAGGGCTCACATCCTTATCAGTTTTTCTTTCTTTCAAGTTCTCACAAATTGTCATCATCAAAGCTGAAGCTATTATAACTCACTAGTCAGTGTCTGAATTGGACCAAAAAAGGTGCCATTACCCTAACTTAGCAGCTGCATTTCATGATAATCACATGTGTTTTGGATGTATTTATATTAATATGCATATCTTGGTAATATATCACTTTAAATGTATTTTGAATGCATTTAATCACATACATTTAGGGCTTGAAAATAACCTTTTTGCTTACCAGCCACTGTGGCATTTTTCACTAGCCATTATTATTTATCGGAAATTATGTTTTTATACTCTGCCTCTAAACAGTTTAGCCTACCCCTAATCTTACTCCTCATGCCTAAACCTAACCAATCCAGGTTAACAGCAGGGCTTCCCATTTTTGAGTTTTGAAAGTGCCTATATCATCTGGCAAGATGCAATTTTGTCAAAATTATGTTAGTGGGAGCACAGTTTTTGCTGGTACCCACCCAAGGTGGGACATGGACGACATGCCTCCGCAATCCTTGGAAACGCAGATTCATATTCGGAGGGGGAAGTTAATGCATTTTTCATATACTAATAATAATAACTTATTTTACAGACTCAAGGTCCAGATAGAAAAGTACACATACCATATTTCAAGAGGGGTACACACAAACATAAATACATACAAACATACTGACTACCGCATATTACATAAAGGGAACATACATACATACAGACATACAAATAGCTATGCACAATATGATTCGATTTGCGTTCACAGTCACACTGCACTTTGTCAAGCGCACCAAACATTGTAAACAAATGTCATACTGTCGAAAAGGTCACTGGTTATTGAACAAAATATCCAAGTTAAAACTCACTGACACTTCTGGTCTCAGAAATAATGAAGCATCAACAGATTTATAACGTCTTTGGGTTTCTGTTTGCTTTGGTAGTGTTTCTAATATTTTTGAAAGAAGGCGAACAAAATAAGAAGAAGCCGACAAGACAGCGAGTGGAAAAGAGGGCGGGGCCCTGGTGAGAGATTTTAAATGAGCGAGGTACAGCACTAGTTTGTGGTAGGGCTGCCACCTCTTAGTCGGTTAGTCGACTAATCGGTCGTTTTGGTCTTAGTCGACTAAGATTTCTTTAGTTGATGAGTCATTTTTTATGCTTATTCATGCTTAATTACTCATTTCCAAGAAACTTATGAGCACATTTCTGGTAAGCACAAGATTTAAAGTGGTACTTTTGCAGGATTAATTGTGGAGAAACTCAGTTTTACAGATGGTTCATTAACTACATTTATATTGTGCTTTTCTAGTCTTAACCACCTCTCAAAGAGCACAGCTCTGTCGATTACATCAACTAATTGATTAATCGACAAAATCATATGTGTTAGTCGACTAAGAATTTCTTTAGTTGAGGACAGGCCTAGTTTGTGGATTTGTAAATTATCATCCCTTAAATCCTAGGCTATAAATCCGTAAATTGTGGGCAAGGTAGAAACTGCACAGGCTAGTAAATGTAGTGTTTTTTGGTTCATTTCTATTTCCAAACTGGGTGAACCAAACTCTACTGCACTTTTCACACCACCCAAACGAACAGGACTGTCCGACGAAAGGGGTTTAAACGGACCAAACTGCTGAGGTGTGAGCACCTAACAGTCTATGCCTAAAACACACCTCAAATGACCTTAGATAGATAGAGAGATAGAGAGAGAGTGACCTGAAAAACCTACAGCACACAAGAACCTGCTAAAAGGTAAATCAAAACATATTCTGAGTAGTACTTCTCTTTTCATAGTCCCTGCATTTTTGTCGTATTTTGAGTTGTGTCAAGTTACCCAACGATACACACAAAATACCGGAAGCCAGCCGCGTTGGGAATATATTCTCTTGTAAATTATGTGTTGTTTTCTAGTATTGCTATGCAGGTCAATGTGTGTCTATTCGTTTGTAGTGTATTAATTTGTGAGTAACTGTATAACTGTTACTTGAATTTGAGTTAACATTAGACTAAAGTTTTGGTAACCCAAGATATCCCAGCTGCATCATTATTATCACTTGGGATGGCTTAGCTAGTAGTTACTTTCTCTGGGTCACAAACGTGCATGGCAGTCAAGTAATTAATAGCTAAACAAACACTGCAAGCATATGAAAATGTATCGTCTTAGTTAATAAGGTTTTTATTTTCTATGGTATTACCGGAACACGCTTTGATAGCGTATGTTCAACGCTTAGCTTGAAACTTTCACAGGTTCCTCAGGTTAGTGAGTTACGTTACAGTGTGTGGATGGTCTGGCAAAGCGAGACTACGTTACATTGCAAAGTAAGCTAATATTTCAAAGTTATGCCGCTAAACTTTCAAGCTAGTAGTAGCTTTATAAGCTAATTTAGCTGTGGAAGGTTTTTTTTAAGTTCGCTGTTCTAGCTGGAAGAATATGATTTGGTGTGCAGTAAATGACTAACGTTAGCAGGTATCTTAATGTCGCTGGTATTAGCTAGCTATTTCATGTGCATATATGTTTCGGTTTACAGAATAAAAGTTGTCTTAAGTAACGTTAGTCCTTTTATAACTGTAGCTGTAACTTTGTCGAGTTTGTTCAGAGTGCGTGCACTCTCAGTTGTATGTTTTCCTACCTGTGTGGTTGTCATGTAACATTATCATCATTTATCATAATCTACTATGATGTAACGTAAACAGATGGAAACAAAATGCGAGTTTACGTGCAGTTTAGTTTCCCAAATCCCACTATGGCCACGCCAAGAGCCGCCCTACGAAGCAGCTCGATCTAGAAAGGCATAGCCTGCTTCTAAACTCACGGAACAGGGGACACGTAAATTGTGGTTGATGCTAAAATGACTGAAGATACCCCATTGAGATAAGGGTTTCTGTTGCATTTGTGATATAAAATGTCAGCCAAATATCATCTTCAAACCACCAGTCTAGTCGTGCAAGGAGCTATAACAGCACAAAGTCACTGAAGTCTTCTGGGGGTCTGAGAAACTGATTTTGACAAACACTCTTCAGTTTTAGAAGGAAAAGCATTCATTTGTACAAGAATCATTTTACAGGAAGCAGTTGCAGTAAATTATGTTGCAATCATTGGCAGCATGAGTACAACCCTTACGTATACACTTAACTAAAGTGACCTGATGTGTCATCATGGATTGAGGACATAACAATAATGCCTTGGAAAGTTAAGATCAAATAGAATAGTAAATCTAGAGATTGTGTGTGGTATTTCAGAGTTCTTCAGAAAATACTACAATATAATGTAGGTTTCATGCAAATACTGTATGTTTATTGGTGTTTACAGTAGCCTGTCCTGCATGTGTAACTGATTAGCTGTGCCAATGAATATGACTTCCTAGGAAAATGGTTCCTGACAGATCTTCCTGGTGTAAAGACAAACTAAGAAATGCTCAAATTAATTTTGTCACAAGACACAAAAAGTGAATCTATTCATCTGTCAAACTGCAGGTTACTGACAGAATAGCTATTCACACCAAGACTGCAGCTATTTGTTGTTTCTTTATGCATTCAGTCATCAACATGAGCCCCAGCTCAGACAGACACTATTTTCTACAGAGCTGAGATCCAGTAAATATACTACATAGTTTAAACAAGTAAGAACAAGTCTCAATTATAAGAGCCTCGCTCTGATCTTTCCCTCTTGTCCCTTTTAATAAGTAAGTAAAATGTATTCATAAAGCACACAGACATAAGTCACATAGTGCTTTACAGGAGCAAACACAAGAAACACAATACAGATTGAGAACACGATATTACTAAAAAATTGAAAGTGCAGACCAGCTGCAGACCGATAAACCAGTTGCCGGTCTAAACAGGTATATGTCTTTATCAGATTTTTAAAAGAATCCACAGAAACAGCAGGTGTGTGTGTGTGTGTGCTGTGCAGACATGACTGTCAAGTCCTCTCTGCGTGCATGACTGCACGCGGAGAGGACTTGACCGCATGCTAAATATTTGCAGACAGCATTTGGCTACCCAGCTTGTTGGGATGGATACCGTCTCTTCTGAAGAGAGAAGCCCAATTCCAGAACAAGTTAAAATTGTAGATAAAATCCATGTTGTGAGAGCTGCATAAGAGTCTTCTTAAAGGTGACTGAGACAACTGACCTAAAACTGAAATTTAGAACCTTAGAAACTCTTCTCTTCCATCAGCTTTAAAGATGAGTTCCAGATTGTCAGGTGAACCAGAGAAAGACGAGGAGGAAGACGAGGAGGAGGAAGAAGAAGAAGAAGAGAGCGTCAACCCGACGGAGGTGAAAATGAGTCAGATAGTGATGCCCTGTCACAGCAACCATCGACAGGAGCTGAGCGTGGGAGAACTGCTCAAATGGATGGATTGCAGTGCCTGCCTCTCTGGTGTGTGCGTGTGTGTGTGTGCGTGTGTGTGTGTGTGTGTGTGATTCAGTGAATATTAGTCATGTGATGTGTGTTGTAATGATTTAATTTGTGACATATGTCTGTTTTATATTCAGCTGAGAGGCATGCTGGGTGTCCTTGCGTCACTGCCTCCATAGATGACATCCACTTTGAACATACCATCAGGTAACAGGAAGTGTGTGTACAGAGGCGTGGGCCCTTCTCTACTCCTAGTGTGTGTGTATATATTCAGCATAGGGCTGCAACTAACGATTATTTTCATTGTTCATTAATCTGTTGATTATGTCCTCGATTAATCGATTAGTTGTTTGGTCTATAAAATGTCAGAAAATGGTGAAACATGTCAATCAGTGTTTCTGAAAGCCCTAGACGACGTCCTCAAATGTCTTGTTTTGTCCACAACTCAAAGATATTCAGTTTACTGTCAAAGAGGGGTCAAGAAACTAGAAAATAGGAAGATTTTAAAAAGCTGGAGTCAGAGGATTTTTGTGATTGATCGATTATCAAAACAGTTGGCGATTCATTTCACAGTTTACAACTAATCGATTAATCTTTGCAGCTCTAATTCACTCATTCTTCCTTTGTGTCCCTGTTCAGCGTGGGTCAGGTGGTGAACATCAAAGCAAAGGTCAACAGAGCCTTCAACACCAGCATGGAGGTCAGAGAAGTTTGCATTGGATTCCTGCAGTACATCACTTGTGTTTTACATCCAGCTTGACATTAATGTTTTTGCTCACAATTTTGAGGGAAATTACGTTTCCTTTGATTCAAGTTGACTATTGTGCGCTCCAATTTACTTTAAAGAACTAGATTTACAACCCTTTAAATGTTTATGACCACTGTAAACACGCAAATAACAAGACTAAATAAAATGTAGGCTATAACACTACTGTGATGAAATATTCAGCTCTGGTAAGGTTGTGTGTAAAGGCCCGGACACGCCGAGCCGATAATCGGCCGTTGGACAGTCTGGCGAGGTCAGTGACTCGAGTCTGTTCGGTGTGTTCCGTGCCGTCGTCCGTCCGAGGGGCCGTCGGCCTTCATTTTGGCTGATTTGACATGTATAATCGGCGGGGCGGGCACTGCTGGCAGTCGGACTCCAATGACCCCTCTGATTGGTAGAGTGCTAACCTGGAAACGGGGAGCGGAATGAGCGTGACTAGAGTCTCTCAAAATCTGACGAAAATCTTTTAAACTGACCTTTGTTGATCTGAAATGAAGACAGATTCAGCAACTGCACGGCCTATTTCTCTCTTAAAATGTTTTCAGAAACACGTTTCGGTGAACTATTTTAGTACAATATGAGATCGTATTCTGAACGAGACGCCATGACAGTCTGTCTTTGAATTTCCGGAGAAACCAGACCCACGTGGCGCGTTCGTCCAATCAGCTGCCGGTTTTCATTTTTGCGCGACAATACAGATTAGCGCCGCCTGCTGTTATGGAGACGTATTACGTCTCGTCGCTTTGGTGTGTTCCGAGGCTTTTTTGACCAACTCTGGGACACTGATCAGTCCAACTGCCTTTTCTGCCGAGGGTCGGCCATCTGGTCAGTGTATCTGCAGCTTAAAGCTCCTTAGACATAAAAAGAGTAGCTTCTTATTGTGTAAGTGGTGCAGGGGAAGTGGTTTGGAGTGACCGCTCGTGTGTCACTCAAGTGAGGAGTCACCGGCTGGCATGCGCCCCGGTGACGAGAATCTGAGAAGCACAAACAAACCAAACTATGTGACGAAACGCTGCAGGGTTCCGTTAAAACGGACCAAACTGCTCAGGTGCGAGAGCAACCATAGTATTCTTTGGTCTCTGAGCAGGCATCTCACCGTCACCGATACCACTCATGCTCGGTAGATGGGTACCAACGGTTTTCTGGACGGATTTAATCACTCGCTGCGGAGCCCTCCTGTCCTGGGCCGTGCACAATGCCATATTGTAATGTTTCCAGTCAGGATGATTTATTTTGCTCCTCCATAAAAGTTAACAAGAACTTGGCAAAGGATTTTTTTTTTCCTTTTTAAGTTTCCTTAAGAAAAACAGCCGTTTCTGACCTTTCTTTACCAGAGTGGAGATGGGAAATAACAGCTTCTCTGTGATGCTGATTCCCAGGAACCTTAAACTGTTTACTTGCTCCACCTCAGCTCCACTAATGTAGACAGGGGTGTGCCTTTACCTTCTTTTTTCTAAAATCAAACAATGCTGCCAGTAGGTTTTGCTGACGTTAAGCAGTAGGTTGTTGTCTGTGCACCACTCTGTAAGATTGTTAATTTCCTCCCGATATGAGTTCTCCTCGTTGTTTGTAATCCGACCGATGATGTTGGTGTCGTCCGCAAACTTCACACCAGAGGTCTTTACATTTCGGGGGTTGCAGTCGTGGGTTTACAGCGTTGGCAAGAGGGGACTGAGCACAGAGTCTAATATCCAGTTGCAGAGTATAGTACTGAAGCCCAGAGTGCTAAGGTTAATAATCAATTTCATGTGGGATTGTAGTGAACGCTGAGCTGATTATCAACAAACAACATTCTGATGTAGGTGTTGTTATTTTCAAGATGTGTGAAGGCTTAGTGGAGGGCAGAGGAGATGGTATCTTCTGTGGATCTGTTGGCAGGAGAAGCAAGTGCTCAAAACACTTTTCAGATTTTGGGTGAGTGCCACATGGCGATAGTCGTTTAGACTAGACACTGCAGACTTTTTAGGTTTAGGGACGATGGTGGCTGTTGTAGGGGGGACGCTTTCCTATACAGTGATATGTTAAAAATGTCAGTGATAATATTCAAATAGCTGGTTGGCACATGTTCTTAGTACACAGCCAGAGAAGTTATCGGGGCCAGCGGCTTTACTCATATTCACTCTCATCAGGGTTTTTATTACATCTGCTGTGGATACTGACAGTGGCCGGTCCTCTGGAGGCGTTGCAGAATTGACAGTTGACTCTTTTTTTAGATTAAGGCGGGCATAAAAGATGTTAAGCTCACCTGGCCTCACACATAATGGGGCTTTCATGCCACCAATGAGGGAAGGGGTTCCGATCATAGCGGTAGGGGTATGAAGCATTTAGATAAGATAAGATTCCTTTATTGTCATCTATCTTATCTTATCTAAATGCTTCATAACCCTATTTGCTGCCCAAGTGAACGCGCACACATTTTGCTCGCCGCCTTCTCCAGGCTGAACTCCCGGTCGGTAACAGCCGGGGGACAGGAGCCGCTTTTATAGGAGCTGTACTCGAAATACTGTTAAAAAAACAACAACAAAAACTGCTGGAATTGCTCCACACGGCTCTCACAGACTGTTCCCCAATTCGTGAAATACGTTTTTTTCACGGCCACATGCACCAGCGGCCGGACAGGCTATCAAAACAAAGAACAGAACAGACAAACTCAGATTACAACATACAGAGGGAGTGTGACTTCATTCTGTGCTCAGGATGTCATTACTCCATATCTTTACATAGTTTGACCATATATTATCCCTGATATATTCCATCCCAGGTGGGCATAGAGGTGAGCTGTGAGGACCTGTTCTCTGATCGTCACTGGAGGATTTGTCACGCCTATGCCACCTTTGTTACCCAGCGCACAAACACAGGAAAAAAGGTGTGTGGTGTGTGGTGTGTGTGTAAGTAAGTAAGTAAGTAAGTAAGTAAAATGTATTTTTATAGCACATTTAAAAACAGCTCACACTGACCAAAGTGCTGTACATAGTGCATTAACCACAGAATAATAAAAATAAAATAAATACACTTACAGATCAGTGATTTAAGCTAAGAAGACATCAATAGACAAGCATTTAATTACAGACATAGCAGGGTGTGTGTGTGTGTGTGTGTGTGTGTGTGTGTGTGTGTGTGTGTGTGTGTGTGTGTGTGTGTGTGTGTGTGTGTGTGTGTGTGTGTGTGTGTGTGTGTGTGTGTGTGTGTGTGTGTGGGGGGGGTTATTATTAAAGGCTTTCGACACGTTTATTTAAATCTGCTCACAGGTGATCTTGAAGCCCATTGTACCCCACACTGAGAAAGAGCAGGTTGAATACAGCGTGGCGGCTGAGAGACGGAGAGTCAGGATGGTACATGATGACATCATCAAAGATCTGCTCTCCCATGGGTCTAACCTGCAGGGTAGGTTTTGATGCACACTGCTACATCACAGCATACAGCAGACCACAATAAAGCTAGCTGTTTTCCCTGATAGAGCAGATACTGCAGAGAGTTTGTAGGCGTGTTGGATGCTTTCAGCTGTTGCTGAATGCTACTGTGAAAGTGAATGACAGCAACTGACTACAGAGTATCAGGACTTTACACACAATGAAGCAGCGATGAAATATGATTGTAATCAAATAGATTTGTATGACTTCACTTCATGTCACTTTCTGGAAACAGTGGGCTTGTAAAAATGAATGCAAAACTATTAAAAACACATCAATGAGCCACATTGTTACACTGGGTGGGTGACCTTCATTGCTATGAACACACACTGTATATAATTTTGACTCAATCCCTAATACACCGTCCTGCTGGCAGAAATACTAGAGCACCAAATGTGGATTAATTTGCCACTGAAACATATATTTGTGAGCTTGACTTTAAAGATTAATGAATTCACTAGGAACCAGTGGGTTTTGAGTGAGAGAGTATGGAAGTCAGAAATCATCGAGAGAAACACATTGTGTGTGTGTGTGTGTGTGTGTGTGTGTGTGTGTGTGTGTGTGCGTGTGCGTGCGTGCGTGTCAGCTGACAACTCAGCAGTAGACAATGCGGTGGCAGCAGAGAAGACCAAGGTGGAGAGTGTTGAACTGGTTCTACCACCACATGCTAACCATCAGGTGATTTATTTATGTATCTTTCTGTCTGCCTCTCTGTCTGTTTATTCAGTTCCATTTTGAGTTATATCAGGACACTTTACAGGTAGAGTAGGTCTAGACCTGGCGCCCAGTGTAGGGAATTTTGTCTAAAATAAGGCCCTAAGGCCTGTCAAATCTGACTCCAATTTATTAATTCCTGCGCCTTCTTACATGGGACTTAAGTTTACCAGGACACAAGGATCAGTCTGAGACAAAGAGTTCAGTTAAGCAAGTTTACTGAAGTCCAGCATTTAAATCACAACACACGTGTGGATTCACAAAATGACTAAGTTTCCCTAACTTCAGACACCAGTATACAGAGTTCAAGTCAGCAGAGTCTATGTCAAATTATGAACACCCCCTGAACATTTCCCACGTTATCATCTCCCTTGAAGAGGCGTCATCCTTCTCTCTCAGTCTCGTCCCCAGGCAGATTCTCCAGCACTCAAAGAGTAGGTCTAGACCACACTCTAAGATGTACAGAGACCCAACTATTCCCCCCCAAGAGCAAGCATTTAGTGGCGAGGAAAAACTTCCTTTTAACAGGCAGAAACCTCAGACAGAACCTGGCTCTTGGTTGGCAGCCATCTGCCGCGATCTCAGGAAAGAGAGGAATATGAATTTATATATGATAATATATGGTAATCAGGGCTATACATCTTATTAACTTCAGTAAAACATTTTGATGTGGTGCCATTGTGCAACATAGTATAAAAGTCCATTACAGATTCAGGTATTTAATGAATATTCAGGCTTTTACTTTTCATGCACTCTATGTTTCATCAGTGGTGTGCCATTACTGTCTTTAGGGGTAAGTTGACTGGATCATCATCTCTGTTTATCTAAATACCAGGTGAATACATTTGGAGGGCAGATCATGGCCTGGATGGTGAATGTAGCTACAATTTCTGCCAGGTACATCACACACACATTTAAAATGCTTTATTTAAATGCACCAGGGGTTACAGATGTAATGTGCTCTTTCATTGTTTTTCTTATTGTATAATCTCTCTTTTCTCTATGCAGTCGTCTGTGTCAGGCTCACCCGACCCTGCGGACCATCGACATGTTCACCTTCAGAGGACCGTCTCAGGTTGGAGACAGACTGCTGCTGAGGGCTATAGTCAACAACGCCTTCAAAAACAGGTATCAGTATGTCCACAATCCCTCATAAAGACACAAAAGATCAGATACGATAAAACCTGACTGATTTATGTGGAGGAAACAGGTCATGATAACAGCTCAGTGTTAAAAGGGTAAAGCAAAGAAATATAGGAACAGTACATAAGTAGGAATTGAAAAACAAGTGAGTGTATGTGTTCTGCAGCATTGAGGTGGGCGTGCGAGCAGAAGCCCACCAGGAGGAAGGGCCTAACCGACACATAAACTCTGCCTTCATGATCTTCGAGGTCCTCGACGACCACAGGAAGCCATGCATGTTACCACGGATACGCCCCGAACCTCTGGTAAGTCAGCCAACAGAATGAACTTCTGATGAAGTTTACATTAAATTTCCATTGTGTGGGATTTTCTCCCATCTAGCGTTGAGATCATGTATCGCAATTAACTCTCTCGCGCCACGCAGTTCAAAGTACGTATTACAGCTACGGTAGCCTTCACGCTTCAAAAAGCCGGTCTCTTGCTCTTTTCAATATCCTTTTTCTTTTTCTGGGCGAAGAAGAAGAAGACTCCTGTTCCTGAAATTTGGATTTTGAATACGTGTGGTCCTCCATGTTTCCTTCTTCAAACTTGCCGGGGCCGGGAAGCTACGATACCCATTAGCAGCATTAGTGGCACCTGTGAGTTTATCATGTGACAGCGAAAACACGAAAGGCGGAGCAGTATGTCCTGTATGTCCCTTACCGGCTAACGTATTTCAAGATGCCGCATGAATATGGAGCGTCTACCCCAGTTCATGCAAACGCAAATGTAAAATTTCAAGCCAATAGGAATACTTGGAATTGATGGTGGTGGCAAATATTCATGAAAAAGGACAAGTTTGTGAACGGGCAACACAGATTTTGATAATGAACAACTAAACATGTTACACACTGGACCTTTAAGGATGCGGAGCAAACAGCTGATCTGTCATGTGATATTCCCTCCGTCATTATTTTTTTGTCAAACGCGCTTGCAACGCCTATTTACCGCATAAACTCTTTATGGACACAAGAAAAAAGGGTGGTACAGTCTTTTGTGACTCTTGGAAACTGACAATTAGTTATTGATTGCATTTGTCAGTCACCAGGTCCCTCAAAAACAAAGGCTACAACATACATGGCTAATATTTTCCCAGCTGTCAAAGTTATAAACTCTAAGCCTATTAACTTTATTAACTTGTATTAAAGTTATCACGATGTAGGGACGGATCGGCCTTGTGTTCATTGAAGCCGCTCTTATCATAATGTCCTACTACTACATGTAGAAGTCACACTGATAAGAGTGTAGTTGCAGGGTGAAAGGTTTATGGGTAAACATGTTAAAACACTTGTAAGAATGTTACACCATTGTATAAACACAAAAATGTAACTATGCGCACAATTCTGAAAACTTGAAGCTCATGTATCAACACCAAATTTCTGAGCACAATTTGCATTATTTAGCCCACTTTGTTCACCTGGAAAACACTGGCCTTCAAAACTCCACACCTTATATTACCAATCGTGCCAAAAAAGGTGTGTGTTCTCAGAACTCTTAACAATGTTACAGTATCAAATATAAGTTTACAGTATGACTCTGGGAAGATGGCTTGTGAGTCTCACCCATTTGGAGCTTATTGGATAGACAGATGTGCATTGTATCCTATGCTGATACAATGATTGTGTCAATGCAATATTTATATGATACATTCACAGTATTTTATTACAATATGGCAACAGCCTTAAGCCCAAAACCTTAACTTTAAAAAAGGAGACAAAGGAAACAATTTCCACACAATGTTATACATTTGAATATGTAACATGACCTCATGAAGCCAAAACATTTTATATATTATAAACAGTATTTTAAAGTTAGTGTTTTTAAATGATCACACCAGTGTGTACTTTATGCTCTGTAAGAGGTATTCATATGATAGCTGTGTTTTGGTGGAAATAATGGGTTTTGAGACAGACTGATCTCATGAAGTGGCGTATGTATAACACGCCAATTCGTATGCCATTATTGGCGTGTTATCAAGACGCATACTCGCATTTTAGCGTGTTTATCAACGCCATTTGGCCTCCATTGACTTACATTACCTTGCGATTGCGTGTGAATTTACGGCGTAGCGAGTAGTATGAAAGGGCGAAAATCCACGGAGGGAGGATGGGTAAAACACAGGACTTTCACCCAGGAGACCGGGGATCGTGTCCCACATGTCACATTTCCTAAACTCAACCGTAGCTTTCTTCTTGCGATAACACGCCAAGTGGCGATAACACGCCAAGTGGCGTGTATGTTTACGTCCGCTGTATACAGCGTAGACATACACGCGGATAGCTCAAAATGCGTACAGATAGTGGGCGTGTATGTTACGCAAAGTCATGATGTCATGTGAACATGGGTTTTGAGTGCAGTGTTTACTGTTTTTGAAATTGTTTTGTCAAGTTTTGACAACATTATTTATACTTATTTATTACTCTGAGTTGGGGCATCTCAGTTCTAAACCGTCTCTGTTACTAGTCAGGGAGGGTCTAAAAAAGTAACACGACCAAGTGAAAATATAGGAAAATGTAGGATGAAGTGATTTGGGAGTTTGACCTATACTAGAGATTAAAAGTCAGGATATCTTGGTCTCCGCTGCTTTAATTGTGACCATTCTTTCTAATGTCTCTTGTGAGACCCCCGACTTCATGGACTAAATTGCTGGAGTGCCCCTTTTTTGAGGAATAATGTATAAAATAATACACATAGCATCTTTAATAAAAACAGCATTCTGGAAAAGGCTCCCGACCACTGCAACCCTAAACAGAATGAGAGGATGTAAGGTGGAACCCTGAATTAAATTTTTCTTTGTCTGTGTCTTTGTCTGTCTCTCTATGTCTTTCACATACAGGAAGGAGGGAGGAGGTTTCAAGAGGCCATAGCTAGGAAAAAGATCAGATTGGACAGGTAACCTGTCTGTCTATTCGTGTGAAGAGCACATACATTCTTATCTTATAAATCCATTTCTGTGTCAGAGGTGATACTCACTTCGGTCTCTAAAAATAAGGGGGATTGAACTTTTCAGGCAAGAGCACAATCTACAGAAATGTCAATATGCGGTACAGCCCTCTGCAGTGTGAAGAAATGTGCATCACACCGCCCCTCATGCTAAAGACATGCATGAAACATGTAAACATTGGTCAAGAGCAGTGATTCTCAACCTGGGGGTCGGGACCCCCAAAGAGGTCGCGAGGTAATTTCTCGGGGTCACCAGATGGTTGGGGAGAAAAAAAATGAAATTACATATTCTAGTCTGGGGAATGGTTTTTACATTACTGTGTGAGTTTGGTACATTTCATGTGTTCTATTCAGAGCTTCATTTGTAAGTCAGGAGGTCCTGGAACACAGAAAGGGGTCTGAAGGTGGGTCGGGGGGAGAGAGAAAGTCACAAACACATCAAAAATCTACAGAGCCTAGAGCACGTTGGACAAGGCTAGGTGCTAGCTGCTAAAACTAAACTGTCATTAAAGCATAATCAGAGCATCACAAAAAATCCTCAAAATCAGCAGGGGGAGAGCTGTAAAAACAGCTGTTTACACCGGTTTGCAGCTCTCTTTCTCGTTGTCGAGGGGTTGGGGGGGTTGCGAACACCAACCTTATTATTCTGGGGGGTCATGACTCAAAAAGGTTGAGAACCACCGGTCTAGAGCACCACTAGTGTTCAAAATTGCCAGAGGATACCTCAGTATCAGACCTTGAGCTACCCATGGTAGACAGTGTTTCAGTAGATATAGATACATATATTTATCACCCAGATCTGACATTACAATTAAATTGTCAAAAATGCGTCTGATTGTTCTCCTTTTGTTTCAGAAAGTACATCATTTCACGCAAGCAGGGCGAGGTCCCTCTATCTGTACCGTGGAACCCCAGAAACCAGGTGGGGAATCACTCAGGACTATGAACAATTACATGTGCTGTGATAAATAATAAATAATAAATGTATTACAGCTCATCCCTGTAAATCCATGTAAATATGTGGAGAGGAATGGGCACACAGAGAGAGTGACACACACCAGTTTGCTGGCTGGACTTTGAGATGTTTTGGCACAACTTTGTTTGTTTTTTGTTTTTTCGCCACTACGCTAACTGGTCAACAATGTCACTAGTGTTGGGTCACTAGGACGGCACTGGATGCTTCCATTCAGTAACTGAGCTGCCAGCTGCCCTCTGGTGCTCTTTGGTACATATAAAAAAAACAGATGACGCAGACAAGACCAGTGTTGTGTGTTCAGTTAGATTCTCACACAAAAAGAGCCATTATAGACCACAACATGACAGAGGGTCAGCTTCTTAATAATGCTACTAGAGTCCAACTGGCATTTAGAAATGTACACTTTTTGTACGATATAATAGTAGAATTTTGTGATTTTCATGCGATGGCAAAGCATGATCAGAAGAGTAGCATCATGGCCCAGTAGTAGTGTCTTCTGCTCCCTGTGCATGCTTATGTGTTTGTTTGCTAATGCATATGTGTGTTTCCAGGTGTATCTGAGCTATAACAATGTTTCAGCTCTGAAGATGTTGGCTGCTAGAAACAACTGGCGCCTCAGCTCTGAGAAAGACAAGGTATCTGCTGGGAGTTTTTTTGTTTTACGTATGATAGTTGTTGTTTTTTTTTCTTTTCCCCATAAGGAGCTGGATGTTTCAATTGATTAATATTATTTTAATTTTTTATTCCACAAAAAATACATTCCACAAACACAAAAACAAACAACAGAACAAATACATGACAGATCAGGCCTAACCATCAACTAGGAAATGCATTTCCTGCAGAAAATGCTTGTGAATGCTGAAAATTAAATTAAAGAAATTAAATTAAAATTTTAAAATATATAAAATTTGAAAAAAGTGATAAAAAAGTCAGTATAGTATGTTGAAAAAATGGAAAAAAGTCATAGTATAGCATTACGGAAAAAAAACGTAAAATAAACGTGAAATAAAAAGTAATAGTACAGTATGTCAAGAAAAGTGATTAAAAAAAAGTCATATTATAGTATGTCGAAAAATGTCATAGTGGAGTATGTCGAAAAAAGTGACGAAAAAGTCATAGTACAGTATGTCTTAGAAAGAGTCCCGCACACTGACCATTACGCAAGCAATAATTTATAAAATACAACGTTTTGGAAAACGAATTTTCGAAATAAATTATTACCGATACCAG
This sequence comes from Sander lucioperca, assembly GCF_008315115.2. Lineage (NCBI taxonomy): Eukaryota > Metazoa > Chordata > Actinopteri > Perciformes > Percidae > Sander > Sander lucioperca. Next base: position 22,531,713 of record NC_050181.1, read on the forward strand.
TATCGGTATCGCCTCCAATACTGCCTAAAACGCTGGTATCGGTATCGGGAAGTACTGGAGTTTATGCACCGATCCGATACCACGTAATAAAGCCCTAAAGAAAATCTACGTTAAAGTAGTTTATTTATGTTCTTTTTCCGTTATAACTGACTGTCAAACTGCATAATAAAAGAAAGTTCTGTGGCGTTCATTGTTTATGTTTGTTCATGTTTCACAAAGAGTTTAACCTGAGTCAGACCGACAACAAAGATAGAAATCATATCACATCCATACAGGGATAGCAGTATACAGCTGTTAAAACATAATAAAATATATGACACACTGGTATCGGATCGGTCCTCGGTATCGGCCGATACGCAAGTTCAGGTATCAGAATCGGTATCAGGAAGCAAAAAATGGTATCGGACCATCTCTAATAAAAACTAACAAAAATAATAAGGTGCTTGAGCTTCCTTCCTTATTGACAACTCAATTTTTCAATTAAATAATCAATGATCGCTCAGAGTAATCAGAGTGACAGAAAAAAGCAAAAAAACAAAACAAAAACAATAATTTCCATAAAGAATGAGACAGCCAGTATCTTGAGCTCCCCATTGGCCTATCCTCCCTATTAAACACAAAACTTCTTACCAGCCTTCAGTTTTATTAAACCTTTTCCACCTTTCAACATGTTTTTTTCCATCTTCAATTGTATTTACAATCAATCCTTCCCAAACGTAGCAACGTTTAATAAACCTTTTAGATTGGTTGATATTCAAGGGGTGCACATCATCGGCTTTAAAAATACATGTTTTATTTGTACATGTTTATTTATAACAATACATTATTTGTTCCCAGGTCCGTCTCTACACCCTGGAGCAGAAGTCCATGTTGAGCATCAGGGTGGAATCCGAAGTGGATGTTCCTGCTCACAGAGCGTTCTGTCTGCTGGCTGAGATGAGCAACAGGCCGAGCTGGGACACACATTATCAGTAATACTATTCACAATCTCACATCTCACAAAGACACAAATTTGCACAAAAAGATCCTTTCATCGTCATGTGAAGAATCCAGATATAGTGCAGTGTAGTGCGGTTTGAGTTCATTCTCAGTGCAGAAGGATTGATCATTGCCTCCTAAAATTTACTGAACTCAAATAGCCGTATTTGTTTAATTTAGTCTGGACTCTGATTTCTGGCAGGCAGCTATAAGAGTGTGGCCTAATAGAAACACAGGTCACACTTTGTGTGCATAGTGCAATAGGATGTGTCAATACAAAGTCTTTAAAGTTCCAGATAATAAAGCAGAGTGAAAGGTAATCTATACGTATTCAGTGCCTGGGTTGAGGTATGTTCTCCTAATGTTGAAATAGGGTCAGGCGGCTGCGCAAGGCCAAATGATAGTCTAAAACCACAACTTAAAAGTGCTCATATTATGCTCATTTTCAGGTTCATACTTGTATTTAGAGGTTATATCAGAATAGGTTTACATGGTTTAATTTTCAAAAAACACCATATTTTTGTTGAACTGCACATTGCTGCAGCTCCTCTTTTCACCCTGTGTGTTGAGCTCTCTGTTTTAGCTACAGAGTGAGACCTCTCACTGCTGTAACATCTTTGTTGGGAGTCACACATGCGCAGTACCTCGGTAAGGACTACTAGCCAGTCAGAAGCAGAGTATGAGGGTGTGCCCTGACAGTACCTAGGTAAGGACTACTAGCCAGTCAGAAGCAGAGTATGAGGGTGTGCCCTGACAGTACCTAGGTAAGGACTACTAGCCAGTCAGAAGCAGAGTATGAGGGCGTGCCATGCTAGCAGCTAGGTGAGCATTATAACGTGTGTTCCAAAGTGACGCACGTTCGTCTCTGAAGTAAAGGCTGGACTACTATAGAGCTGTTTGGAGCAGTTTGTGAACAGTGTTTTCTGTTGGAGATGGTAAGTCCCTTTGGGGTGGACTTTGGGCTTTTTCACTTTGTAAACCTATAACATTATCCGATGCACAAAAAAGATTACAATGTTTTCACTCTGTTGTTTATTGTTATACACATTACACACAGGCCTGAATTACACACACATGCTCCTATAAAGGAAAGGGAAAAAGCATAATATGAGCACTTTAAGTAATAATCTGCGTCAAACCCCAATTTAAAACCATTTATGCTAAGCTAAGCAGCTGCTGGCTGTAGCTCCATGTTTATCGTATAGACATGAGAGTGATATCTTCTTATCTAACTCTCAGCAAGAAAATGAGAAAAATTGAATTTCCCCAAAATGTAGAACTATTCCTTTAACAGCATTATTTATTATTTTTTTTTTACTTTATTTCAAATAGACTACATTTCTATCACCCCCCCTCATCAGTGGTATCTATCTGTGTCCTTTCCTAAATCAGGAAATGTGAGCTCATTCACCAGGTGGACGAAGATGACTTCCTGTATCGAGTGGTGACCCCATCAGTGCATCGCGGCCGGGTCGGTTCCCCGACTTCAGGCCATCAGGGAGAAGGGATTCTCCAGGACTTCATCTTGTTGGCATGCAAGAGGAAGCCGTGTGGCAGCGGGTCAGTACAACCACAGGTCAACCGGTCTAAACCAGGGGTCCCCACTACATATAGTGTATGAAATAAGAGTTGCATATAATTAACTGGGCCTACAATAACGTGAAAGGCGACCTAAAGCCTTCACACATACCTTTTCATTGTGCATACAATACTAAGCTTTTAAAATAAAAATTGTTGGCATATTCATATAGTTATACATCATGTTTTAATGTTAAAATGTGGCACAGTGAATCCTTAAACTGTATCTGTGGATGGCTACCTTAGCAATAGGCCAGTAAGCCTAAAATCAATGTTGTGTACACATTAAAAAAAAAGATTTATCTTTACTAATATGTTGTATTCATATTAATGTATATTTATTTGACTATCAAACAATAATATGGAGGCCCCCTGTTGAAGATCTCTGGTCTAAACCACAGGTCAAAAGTCAGACACCTCTATCTTTCAGGATGAACGGTCAGTTCTTGTTTTGCGTTTTCCTCCTCAGAGATCCATACGTCATCGCACTGCGCTCAGTGTCCCTGCCCACTCACCCTCCCACTGAAGGGTATAACAGAGGAGAGGTCCTGTGTGCTGGATTCACCATACTGGAGACCAAAAACAACATGTCACTGGTAATGCTCTTAGCCATTTTAGCTGATTAGACAGGTGAATATTTACACATAGGCTTAACAAACTTCACCATTGTTTCTTGGATCTTTTTCCAGATCAGTTACTACAACCAGGCATCTCCAGAGGTCCTTCCCTACATCTCCACCGATATTGCCGGCCTCTCCTCCTCTTTCTACCACATCTTCTGCTCCTGCAGCCAATACCTGACCAGGAACAGACTGCAGTCCGCCTCCGAGGTGCAAACCGGCCAATACCAGGCCACGAATACAGACGGTCCCACCTGTCAGACTGAAGCTGACAGTCTGTCAGTGGCTCTCCACAGCACCCCCCTGTAGACGGCCAGTGGTACCTTCCAGGCCAGTTTACATAGCAAAGTGTTGAGTGAGCTCAAGCTTACATGGTACTATTAACACTGCCACAGTGAACAAAAGGTGATATTTACATAAAAAAAAAAAATTTAAACTAAGGTATTCAAATAGAGAATCTAAAGATCACAATAACTAACTATGCCTCAGACACTTAATGCTCACTCTAATGTTCAACCAGAGTCTGATGTCAACCAGACCTGATTTCAAAATAAAGGCTCATTTATCATTCATTGTTTTTGACACAAATTCATTTTAATCTGTGTCACCGATGGTCAGAATTTGTTTTGTTTTGTTTGCAAATCTATGGTAAATGGTCCTTAAAGTACAAACACTAAGGCATTAAGTGGTAAGAGATTTGTCTCCATTCGCTGACTGCAATTCACACAAGGTAACATCTGACTTTTGATAAAAAAACATTGATGTTTCATTAAATGCTTTCATAGGATTGTTAATAAAAAGTTTGTTCTATGTCCTTCCGATCAGAATTCAACTGTAAACGACACGGCAAAATATAATCACATGACTGCATTACGCCACTAAATCTTGGAGTCAGATAGATGGTAACATATCAGCAAGACTTGATTTTCTGCAGCCATGCTAGTTGCTCTGTGAGGCTGTAATAAACCATAGCAGTGCTTTGAGATAAATGCTAGCATTAGCATGCTAACAGGCTGATTTGTAGCAGGTAGTTTAGCATCTTAGTTTAGCATGTTTGCATGCTAACATGCCAATTAGCAATTAACACAGAACAACAGGTATTCATTTTATTTCAGTGCAAAACAAGACTCAAGCTTTCTTTATGGCATTATGTACAATAATCCCCCCCCCCTCACACACACACACACACACACTGTACACACTGATAGATCAGTAACGAGCCAGTGTCAGCTGATAACATTAGCCTTCCAATATACTGTATATGTCATTTTAAGAGGCAACTGTATGACAAATATCCTTTTAAGTGATAATTTACGTATTTCTGGGTCGGTCGAATCCATCCTCCGTTAGGATCGATCAGATATCACATACAGGTTTGTGTTTGTGCTGCCTGTACGCTGGGTCACAAGTCCTTTAAAGACCTCGAAAGCTCCAGCACTGCGTTTTGTATCCTCTACTATGAGGTCATATCTATCCATCAGTGCCATTAGAGAGTTACGCGCCTCCTGTCCTTCCGGCAGTGATGCTGTGTTCAGATGTAGCGCCACCCTCTGAGACAAGCCTGTCGCTGGGATCCGAGGAGGCCAGTTCTGCTCTGTCAGGACCAGGGTGACGTAAGGGAACAGCCTCTCTACTGTGGACACAAACTCCTGAAAGACAGAGTAGGAGAGTACAACAGAGGATGAACACTACTGCGCCGTATGTAGTGGAACAGAAGCGCGATGACAAGCAACTCTCGGTCCAACGGGAATAATCTGCCGAGGAAAAAGATGTTGATTCATGGTATGAAATCAGTAGAAATTGAAGGCCAAGTTTTTTTGTGTATCAGAAACGGATGCTAGTGAAAGAAAATCAGTCAGGCAGGAATCTACATACCGTGGTGTTGTCAGTGCTCTGCAAACCCTCCATGCTGATCCAGACAGGCCTGTAGAGCGTCTCTTCGCTGTAGGCTGAGTGCAGCAGTTTGAGAGAAGCTTCCAGAAGCTGCTGAGTGGGGATCCGCAGGTGAACACCCCAGGGGGCATTAGCTCTCTGCCCGAGCAGCTGCAGGATGTCCTGCACACACACACACAGAGCCTTATTAATCCTCATGCACATTTATGTTGTTGAAGTCAATGACGCCTTATGGAAAACAGCCCCGTTAGCAGTTTATTTGACGTCCCAACCTCAAAAAAACAACAACCTGTTTTTCATGAATATACCTGCAGTGTGAGGGCGTCAGAGCTCTTCCCAGAACCCTCTAGCAGAGGGACTTCAGGCTGGTTCTTGTCAGCGGTCACCTGAACCACCAGCATACCACCATCCCCATCTGGACACACACAGACAGTACATAAATAGGACAATACAGGTGAACAGGATCAATACTTCATTACTGTCACAGTGACTTTATGATTCAGAAGACCGACAGTGTCCATAGGTTTACACTGAACCTATCAGGATGTGCTCGATGGTCTTTTAAGCCCCCAACGTCTCCTTCCAGGCAGCACTGCCTGGAAGGAGACGTTGGGGGCTTAAAACACAGATAAACTCAAGGAGGTCCTGACTAAGTCCATGCTCTACAACGACAAAATAACCACTTCAGTGTCAATCTCAACACAACAGGTTGCTGCGTTCTGTTATTAGCATTAGGAGCTGTGATTACACAACGACCCATGGCTTGTTTTATTTGAACATTTAAGGAAATCTGAGCCATCATGTTATTTGTTATTTACCATGATTAGATTATAGATTAGCGCGCAGAAACTCGAGTGAAGATCATTACCTCTCCTGAAGAGTCCATCGTGTTTTTTTTGTTTTTTTTCTTTTGTTTTCATGACTTAAAATTACTCATGGGGGGCGGCAGAAACTACGCACTGTAGCTTTAACTTCCTTCCTTAACTTTCCATTTTCAAACCACTATATGTGGAATTTTGTTATTTGTGATTTTCAAACGATGGTATTATGACGGCAGAGGTTTTCTGTTTAGCAGTGAGTGATACTACCACCACATGGCTCCAAAGTAATGGATTTTTAAATCCTACACATAGTGGCTTTAAAGTAGAGAGTTACTGATGATGGTGGACTTTGACCAAAGCCAGACAGCCTATTAGTAAATCAATTATTCATTAAAGCTGTGGTGGGCACTATATTTGTGGTGTTCCATAACATCCATAATACATCCAAATCAAAAATCCATAATAATCTTGCAGAATATTGTAATTCAAGTGTTCTGAGAGAAGACTAGACTGCACCTCCTCTTGGCTCTGTTTTCAGGCTCTAGATAATCTAGCTGTCGACAGAGAGAGGAAAGGGAGAGCTGCACCAAGAGGTCTCACTCTACTTCAAATTCTGCCGTTTTTTGCTTTCTACCCATTGCAGCTTTAAAAGAACTGACTTATGAATGACTTATTGGGACTTTAGTTTATTCACCGTATCCCCCAGAGTTAGATAAGTCCATACATACCCTTCTCATCTCCGTGCGTGTTGTAACTCTGTCTGACGCACCCACCGCTAGCCTAGCTTAGCACAGATCCTGGAGGTAACCGGCTCCATCTAGCCTACTGCTCCCAATAAGTGACAAAATAACGCCAACATGTTCCTATTTACATGTTGTGATTTGTATAGTCACAGCGTGTACAAATAACAAGGTCACATGAGACACAGCCATCTTCTAACCGTATATAAACTGGGAACTATATTCTCAGAAGGCGAAGCACTGCTACTTCTGCTACCTGGGCGGAGTGATTTGCTCACAGCACCTGAGAAGCCCCGTGGTGAGGAGCAGAGAGTAACAACGGTGCTTTTCAGGTGTTGCTCTAATCACTCCGCCCAAGTAGCAGTGCTTCGCCTTCTGAGAATATAGTTCCCAGTATGTATACGGTTAGAAGATGGCTGTGTCTCATGTGACCTTGTTATTTGTACACGCTGTGACTATACAAATCACAACATGTAAATAGGAACATTTATTAAGAACGTTATTTTGTCACTTATTGGGAGCAGTAGGCTAGATGGAGCCGGTTACCTCCAGGATCTGTGCTAAGCTAGGCTAGCGGTGGGTGCGTCAGACAGAGTTACAACACGCACGGAGATGAGAAGGGTATGTATGGACTTATCTAACTCTGGGGGATACGGTGAATTAGCTAAAGTCCCAATAAGTCAGTGTGTTCCTTTAAGTGAAAACAGACAATGATGAAAGTGACTGTCTGTATGTGTTTGTATCTACCTGAAAGCTGAGCCAACAGGGAGGATCGATCAGTGACTGTAAACCAATGGACTGCCAGGCTGTTGCGTTGTGTGGCTGTGGACTGGGAGTCAGCGTTGTGAATCGGATAGAGGAAGTCCATCAGGTCTCCTCCAGGATAGAATCTCCTCAGGAGGCCCTGCTGCTCTGTAAAAAAAACCATGAATACATCAAGAGGTGAACTCAAACAGCAGGTCTTCTTTTTAACCTTTATCATCTGATGAAAAGTGTTTTTCAGTTTTGACTCACACACACGGGGCCACAAATGATAACGTTCTAATATATATTAGTGTTTGAATTACCTTTATTTTTTAATTTGCTTGATTATAAAATAATCAAGGATCCAAAATTGAATAACTTTTACAAGTTGTTCAAAGTCAATCGGTTATTTTTAGGATCAAATTTAAATTCTAGTCAAGTAAAAAAAAAAAAATTCAGGTCAGGTTCTGTCAGTCCTCGGATCTAGCCTGGAAATCCAGACCCAAATCCGAAAGATTAAGGGTCTGGCAATGAGTAATGAAAATGGCCCAACTCAAGGGGCGGCACCAAGCAGGCATTTGAAAATCTCACTGCACGCAATTGGATAACACTACGACCAATCACAACAATACACGGGACAACAGGTAGTAATACAGCAATACAAATTGTATATTCTTTTCCACAGCTTGGACCCACAATTTGGCCAGGTTCATTGTAGAGATGCATTCGGATTCGGCCGAATATTGGGCTCTTTGTCTCGTGGTGGCAAGGACCCTAAACAATACACAACATCGCCGCTGTTAAAACATTTGCGTATGAAACATCCGAATGAATACGAGTTGTGCATGAAGGAACCTACAGACAGCAGCCAAAATGCAGCAACTTCAGGTACGGCAAAGGAAGGACAGTCACAGCTACTTTATGGGATTACAAATCTAAAAGGCTAATATTTTGGATATTGATTGGATCTTGAGGGTAAACAGGCCTATGGTAATTGTCAATAGTTTTTCCCACTTGTCTTCCTGACATAATGTTGCCTATTCGTTTTTAATTTTTTTTTTACAGTTAAAATAAAATAAAATGAAAAATACACTGATGTGGACGTTGTTTACTTCATTAATGTGTTTACTGTGTTAGTGGACTGAGGATGGGAGTAGGATTCGGTATTCGGCCGAACCCCAAAAATCTGGATTCGGTGCATCCCTAGTCCATTGATTCATATTTCGTCACCTTCCTAAAATAATGGCCTAAGTCATTTTTTCAGGTTTTTCAGAAAACACAAAAAAACTAAATGGCCTAAGTCACACACTTGACTTAGGCCATTATACTAAAGGTGTGGAATCACAAGACCTGTTCAACTGAGGATGTAGGCAATTTTACCAGAGGTGGCCAGCACCATGAGGAGATGATTTAGGCAAAAAAATACTTTTTGTCAAAAAATGACTTAGGCAATTATTTTAGGAAGGTGACGATTTGTAATAAACCACTGACTGATGGACTCTGCTTCTGTTGTAAACTTGGGCCCCTGTTGAAGTCAAACAGCTCCCTACTTACTTGCAGCCTGTTTGAATTCAGACAGCGTTGGTTCGTATATATCGTAGTAGACTCTGGTAGGGTGGCTGTTCTCTCGGATGAACAGCAGGTCATTGATGTTTGGGCGAATAGAACCCTGCCACAAAGTCAGGCTGAACCTGGAATCAAATCACAACCCCCAAAACAGTCTCAGGGTCACAAAGTGTAAACGTCACGTGAACAACATAAAAGTAAAATATGAAGAAAATAACAGTCACATTATTGAGTTGAGTTTCCTGAGTGCGGTCAGCAACTTACAACACAGTACGTTCTGTAAGCAAGATCATTTACTCTCCGGAAAAAAAGCTTTAGAGGGAAACGCAAACAAGTGAATTCTTCTGTGAGTGAAAATGCTGTGGACCATCACATTATGACTGAGGAGTGGCTCATTCTTATTAATAAAGGATTGATTTTCCCTCAGCGCCACAGTACAGATGGAAGTGGTCTGTGTTACCGTGGCGACTGGCTGAGGAGCCAGCTGATGTGCTGCCAGCCACTGCGAACCAACAAGGCATGGACCGGGAACGTCACCTGAAAACACAAATGATCGCAGACGACTTTCAGCTGCTGCATTGTTTTTGTCACACATCGGAATACAGTATATATATATATATATATATATATATATATATATATATATATATATATATATAGTATAACCGTATCGTAGACCATGTATTACATATGGGATCATCCTATTGGAAAGAGATGCACACCCCTAATATGCATGCATGCATGCATGTATGCATGTATGTATATATATATATATATATATATATATATATATATATATATATATATATATATATATATATATATATATATATATATATATAACCTGCCATTTCATTGTTATGCAGATGATTTGCTAATTTATTTGCCCATGAAACCGAATGACAGTGTCGCACTACACTCCCTGCTTAGTTGTATTAATGATATTAAGGTGTGACTTTCACAAAACGTTATTAACTTGAACGAAGCTAAAACTTCATGCATGCCAAACGGCCCAAACGGGGTTACTTTTGATTGCAACATGAAACTTGACAAGCAGATCAGCAATGTTGTTAAAATGAGCTTTTTCCAGCTTCGTCTCCTGGCTAAAGTTGAGCCCTTCCTTAACAGGCATGATCTAGAAAAGGTGATCCATGCTTTTATTAGTTCAAGGTTGGATTACTGTAACGCTCTTTATGTTAGTCTGAATCAAACCTCCATCTCACGACGTCAACTTGTGCAAAACGCTGCCGCTCGCTTTTTAACAAATTACATCTAGACGTACACACATCACTCCCGTTCTCTACACTCTACATTGGCTCCCTGTGCGTTTTAGAATCAAATTTAAGATTTTATTGTTTGTTTTCAAGGCCTTAAATGGCCTGGCCCCGGAGTATTTGTCCGAGATTTTAACCCTGTGTGAGCACAGCCGGTCATTGCGGTCTTCAAATCAGCTGGTTTTAGAAGTCCCAAAGTCAAGGTATAAACGGTGGGTGATCGGCCCCGAGACTCTGGAACAAGTCATCCCCTGATATTCGCTCTATTACAGATGTGGCTCTTTTTAGGTCCAAACTCAAAACCTATTTGTTCAGAATGGCTTTTAATACGTAGTAGTGGTGTGACAATTTCCCTCTCCTCCTCCTGTTTCTTTGTAACCTTTTCTGATTTGACTGTTTACTATGTTTCATTCTTTTGTTGTATGAGATGATGTTTTATTCTTGTTTTCTGATGTGAAGCACTTTAGATACCTGCTGGTTGCTGTAAAGTGCTATATAAATAAATGTTGATTGATTGATTGATAAATTATCTGTGGTAGCAAATAGTTGGCGACGGAGCTAGCTAGTTAGTAGCCTAGTCATCATTAACCTTCCTGCTCTTTCGTGTGGACATCTGAATAAATCTTGCGTTGCCATTTTCTCATCTGACCAGGATCTAAGAATAATTCAGTCTCATTTCCACGCTGCTTGATACTTCATAATACTGGTGTCATCTTTTAAAGCTTACCTTTTGGGGGACATCTTTGACCAGAGCGTACATGTCTTCCACCATGGCCCTGGTGTAGGTCGCAGTGAACAATGGAGGAGAATAGGCCACCTGTCAGAAACATCAGAATCATCAATCATTCTGACTAAAAAGATCTACGGCTGAGCTAGCAGTCGCAATTTACTGGAATTCTCCCTGAAAAATGGAGCGACAACCGTGCTATCCTTAGGTTCTTACTAGTAGTGGGCAAAAAAATTGAATGCTTAGCCTGAGGGTGGCACGAATGGAAAGACCATGCCGTTAACTACATCAAACTGCGTTACCCTCTGAAGAGACTTAAAGGCCCTGAAAACATACTGTTGTTAATAATGTCACATTTCACATCCATTCTGTGAGAACTCTGAAGAAAGTCCTTCTCATCCGTTTTATTTGTATCCTAAAATGCAACACTGTTGTCCTATCTGTGTGAACAAACCGTGGGACAATCTTTCTGCCATCCTGACTCTTTTGTATCTTACTACATGCGACTAGGGGGTGGCAGTAGCTCGGTCTGTCGGGTTGGGAACCAGAGGGTCGCTGGATCAAGTCCCCATACGGACCGAAGTACGGAGTGTGGACTGGTAGCTGGAGAGATGCCAGTTCACCTCCTGGGCACTGCCAAGGTGCTCTTGAGCAAGGCACCAAACCCCCCCGCCCTCCCCCCAACCGCTCAGGGTACCTGTTCAGCAGTCGCAGCCAACTCACTCTGACATCTCTCCATTAGTGCATGTAAAGGACCTGAGCGTGTGTGTGTGTGTGTGTGTGTGTGTATTACAGGCCTGTGTGTAGTGTGTAATAACAACAGAGAGTAAATTGTAATTTCCCCATTGGGGATGAATAAAGAGTATTAAATTAAATTCATTTTAATTGTTAGAACACATGTATATCCTTGTGTGTCTCCTTAAACCTTTAGAACATTGCGAACTGAACCGTGCTTCTCGTTGCTTTGTTCTCCGTGATCGGATTGTTTCACAACACATACAATATTTTATTGATCAGCTTCTTCTTACTACGAGTAAAGGGATCCATCCTACATGAACAGAACTCGTGTTCGATCCACAGACTAATGGCGTTTTTCCATAACATGGTACCTGCTCGACTCGCCTCTACTCGCCTTTTTTAGTTTTCCATCCAGGTATTTTTTTTTTTTTAGTATCACCTCCGTCGAGGTTCCAAGCGAGCTGAGGCGAGACCAAAAGGTGACGTGAAAAGCTGCAGACTACTGATTGGTCGGAGAGAATTGTCACTAATCAAATTTTTTTTGCTGCATCCAGCTTCTTTTGAAACAAAATGTGTCTTCTGGCTGTGGCAACAGCCACATGCCAAGAATCAAAAACAATACACCTCTGACGTTCTGTGTGTGTGTGTGTGTGGGTCGCGTTAGGTCACGGCAGTTTCCTGCGGCGTCGCTATGACGACCAGCCACGCTCGCCTCACGCATGAGGCGATACTAAATCTGAAATGGAAAAAGGAGGACGGGGCACCGTGGTCGAGTCGCGCCGAGTAGAGCTGGTACTAGCAGTGGGTAAGCGCCATTACTGACCAATCAACTGACCAACTGACATCACCGCCTTGTCTAAAAAAGCCTATAGTGTAATATCCAGGTACAACACAATGATCATAATCAGGCTGTGGTCATGTATTACCTTCCATCCAGGGGACAAAGTGGCATCTGGAAACTTCTCCTGAATCAACTGCAGAAATCTGGAAAAAGAGGAGGGAAGGAAGGAAGGAATGAGAGGAGAGAAATGATGATGGGGCAGTGAGTTCATTAAAATGTGACACTCAGTTTATGTTGTTTGCCCTGTATCTCTACAATTCAGCTTCACATCCTTACTTTTAAACTCTGTTCTACCTTTTCTTGCATCCTATTATTTGATGTGGCGTTTACCAGACTCCCAGGATGGATTATCAATGTATCTGCTAACTGAAGGTCTGCTGCAACTCTGTTCTTTTAAATCAAGGCTGAGGACTTGTCTTTTTGATGCTGCCCTTTTTTTAAAGTAATATTTCATTTCTTACACTGCACTGTAACTTGTATTCTTGTATACCTCTTTTATACCCATCTTATTCTATTTAAGCTATTTCCATAAGCTAAATCCATCTTGTTGAGAGGATGTTTCTAATATGGCAATGCAGCAATAAACCATGTAATACATGTACAATACAAGCTTGTGAATAGCAAAGAAGAGATGGACAAAATAAATGAAAATCTGCCGTTTTTACCTGGTTCCATTGACTGTTGGCACGAAGTCTGGTGTGTTGGGACCTGTAAGGATGTCAGCATTCAGCCACACAGGCCTGTTTATTCCTCTGCTAATGTTCTTTTGACTAAGCAGGTCCAATGACAAACCCACCGATCCCAGAGACTTAAAATCCAACTTCATGCCTGCAGGGAGACACAGAGGATACAAACCTGTGCTTTGCTTCTTCAGATCATCGACGTACAGATGGAGACACAGAAAGGCACACCTGTTCTACTCTACAGTACCTTTTCTAGAGGCCAGCACAGCATCCAGCCATTGGTCCAGAGTGTTGTCACTATAGATATCAGGAGGGTGGGCCATGATAGGGATTGGCTTCTCACTGGGTGTCCCATAACCGTCCAGAGTGATATCAGCCTCCAGGATCATAGCGTCACCTGACGGGACGAGAGAAGCGGGTAAAGTATTGTCAAATCACATATTTAATGGAAGGTACTGTTGCTACTGTACAGTAGTGTTGTATTCAAGACCTAAACCGAGACCAGAGTGTCTCGAGACCGAAACAAGACCAAGACTTTGAGGGGTTGAGACCGAGTCAAGACCAAGACCAAGACCAGGTACAGAAGCAGATTGATAACTTTAGCTAGCTAGCTTCGCTAGCGTCACTTACACTTAGCTTTCTTTATGCTTCCTTACTTAGTGCAAAGAAAATTTGAGGTGGTCCCAGCTGTGACGGTTAGGTTACGTTACATTGTAGAATTTACACACTGCTGTGTGTTTTCTTTTAGATGTTTTGCAAATAAACTCTTTAAAAAAAGTTAATAAAATGTAATCAATAAAATGTTATTACCGAGGATTTGGCTAACACCTCCCAGACAGCCGGAGCTTCTTCTCCTGTCACCTACATTCACTTAGGGAGTGTGTGTTAAGGGGGGGGGGGGCACAGTAACGAGTTATTGGTTGCATTTGAAGCAGGACGTTTTACATCCAATCACAGTGATGATGTTAAAGAGGGAATTATGTCTAACATACGGGCCTAAGGCCTGTCAAATCTGACTCCCAACTCTTTTGATTCCTGCGCCTTCTTACATCGGACTTAAGTTTACCAGAACACAAGGATCAATCCGAGATGAAGAGTTCAGTTAAGCAAAGTTTACCGAGTCCAGCATAAAAGTACAACACAGCTGTGGATTCACAAACAGTATCTAAGTTTCCCTGGCAACAGACACTTTAAGTCAGAGCTGGTCCACCAAGATCTCGTCTGAAAAATGAACCCTGATCTGAGATTTCCCTGTGTTTTTATTCTCTCTTCACAGGGGGGGCGTCTCCTAGTTTCTAGACAGAAACTGTCATCTTTCACAAACACACACACCAAGGTTGGGTCTCTGTGTGGTGCAACTTCCTCGTCTGTTCTCGCAACCATCAAACAATGCACCTCTATGCCATAAAAGCCTAAACTATTTTTATGACTTAAGCTTAACTTTCTGTGCATCAGAGGTCACCTGGAGTACTTCTAACCACTTCCTCAATGTCTCGAGTACTACAACACTATTGTACAGTACAGTATGTAAATCTCAGGGACAAACAACACCATCAAAGAAGAAAGCAATGTTGTCCGTGTGTGTGAGTTTACTTGTGAGAGCTTTGTTCATTTCCTCCTTGCTATTCGCTCTGTGAAACCAGGTAGCCAACAGACCGTCAGGTTCACTGATCTCACCCGACTGAACCAGGAAGTCCAGCATGTCTCCACCAGTAGGAAACGGGGGTAGAGATGCTGAAGAACCTGATGGGATGGCAAGACAAACACAGGCACTTATGCAAGAGTAGGACTGTAAAAACATGGGACTTTACATAATTCATACAAAAAGGAGAAATGTGGGGGAGGGGTTTTGGTGAGGGGAGGGCAGTCCAAATGTTTGTGTCTTTAGGTTAATAGAGTCGTTTGTTACTATTCTATATAAATACAGTGGGTATAGAAAAGAATCACCCCCCTTTAAAATCACATTTTGTTGCTTTGCAGCCTGAAATGAAAACGGACAAAAACTATTCAGTGTTGTATTGTTCAGCTGTATTTACAACTTATAACATCCAAGTGAAAGATATAATACCAACTTGTCAGAAAATTACAAATTAAAAAACAGAATCACTGAGTTGGAAAAAGAATCACCCCCTTCCTAAAAATGACTTGTAAACCCAATCAGGTGTAGTTAATCACCTTCTCAATAGCACACAAAGCCAATTGACTTTCAACTGTGATCAGCTGTGGTCATTTTGATTAGCTCAGCATGAAACAAGCTTTTCCAGAAGCATTTCAGTCCTTGGTAGTGCAACTGAAGAAAACAATCAACTATGGGTGGCAAGGCATTGTCAAAAGATCTCCGGGATAAAGTTGTGGACAGGCACAAGTCAGGAGATGGATACAAAAAAATTGCAAAGGCTTTATCAGTGCCTAGAAGCACAGTGAAATCTATTATTAAGAAGTGGAAGGTATTTGGTACAACACAGACCCTCCCTGGGTCAGGACGTCGCTCCAAACTGGAGGAAAGAGCCAGGAGGAAACTGGTCAGAGAGGCTACCAAGAGGCCTACAGCAACTCTGAAGCAGTTGCAGGAATTCATGACAAAGAGTGGTCATTGTGTGCATGTGACAACAATATCACAAATTCTCCACAAATGTGGCTTGTATGGGAGGGTTGCAAGAAAAAAGCCACTCCTCAAGAAAGGCCACATGCAGTCACGACTGAGCTTTGCCAAAACGCACCTTGAAGATTCTAAGGCCACGTGGAAAAAGGTGTTATGGTCAGGTGAGACTAAAATTGAATTATTTGGCCTCAACGCCAAACGATATGTCTGGCAAAAATCCAATACAGCTCACCATCCAAATAGCACCATTCCTACAGTAAAGCATGGAGGTGGTAATATCATGTTATGGGTTTCTCTGCAGCGGGGACTGGAGCACTTGTCAGGATAGAAGGAAAAATGGATGGGGCAAAATACTGTCAAATTCTTGAGGAAAATCTGCTGTTCTCTGCCAGAAAGTTGTCAATGGGAAGAAGATTTAACTTCCAACATGACAATGACCCAAAGCACACAGCAAAACTGACCACACAGTGGTTGAAGGAGAAAAAGGTGAATGTCCTTGCATGGCCTAGTCAGAGCCCAGACTTAAACCCCATTGAAAATCTGTGGAATGACTTGAAGACAGCAGTCCACAAACGGTCACCATCAAATTTAACTGAACTTGAGCAGTTCTGCAAAGAAGAGTGGTCAAATATTGCAACGTCTAGATGTGCAAAGTTAGTAGAGACATATCCCAACAGACTAAAGGCTGTAATTAAAGCAAAAGGTGGTTCAACAAAATACTGAAACAAGGGGGTGATCCTTTTTCCAACTCAGTGATTATGTTTTTTTATTTTTTTTCTGACACGTTGGTGTTATATCTTTCACTTGGAAGTTGCACTGAGTAAATACAGCTGAATGAAACAAAAACTGTCTGTCTTCATTTCAGGCTGCAAAGCAACAAAATGTGATTATTTTAAATGGGGGTGATTCTTTTCTATACCCACTGTACTATACTATTCTGTTTCAAAAAGAAAGCTGTAATAGGGCTGTAATACTTGGTAAACGGGATTCATATCATTTTGCCAATTTCTGACTCCACTTATTGTGCAATTCAGTGGCTATATGAAAATGATTATTTCAGTAACATATTTAGGTTTAAACTGGAGCACACTAACGTACATTGTTTGTGCACTCTTGGTTATTAATGGAAAGCTGAATAGTACCAAATCAGTAGTGTTATATTACTTTGAGATATTGTTGAGGGGGGGGGGGGGGTGTTGCAGTTTTTTCTCTTAGTCAAGGGGCGGGTCCAAGAAAATTATGGAAATTTGGAAGGGCCCACACTTTTTTAATAAATTAAACATAATCAAACACACTTTGTCTCTATTTTTCCTATAATTAGTACTTGATAACACAGTTGTTTTTTAGGAAACTTCCCAGGAAATTATTACAAGTCACAGACCTGTACAATAAAGAGTTACCATTCTGTTTCCAAACATACATGTGTTAATGTTGATTTAAAGCTTTCTCTGCACTGGAAAAGGTTTCTAGTGGAGAAAAACGGAATCCTTCATTCTTTAATTCATTTATGTTTTGAAAATACTGGAATAAGCCAACAATATACCCACCATGTGTGGATTGGAAATTGCATACTGCAATCAATAGTCAAAATGTTCACATACAAATTCATTTTAAGCATTCAAACTATTTTTTTTTATCTTAGTGTCAAGTGCAAAAATCATTACATTCTCTATCATATTTACATTTCATACCTTCAAACTAATTAATGCCATGAATAACTACCATGTTTTTATGTTGTGCTCTGAATGACCATTTTGCCATAATAAAACTGTGATCCCTTTACACTGATTTATTTTATCGTCTGTTTAGCAATGTGTTTAGTTGTATTAAACACAAAAATAGATCACCTAAATGTACTGTGCCGTAGCCTACATGTGGGTCAATGTGACACATCTATATATTAGAGGTGCAACGATGAATCGATTAACCGATTAGTTGTCAACTATTAAATTAATCGCCAGCTATTTTGATAATCGATCAATCGTTTGAGTCATTTTTTTATTAAAAAAAATAAGATTTCTCTGATTCCAGCTTGTTAAATGTGAATATCTTCTAGTTTCTTCTCTCCTCTGTGACAGTAAACTGAATATCTTTTGAGTTTTGGACAAAACAAGACATATGAGGACGTCATCTTAGGCTTTGGGAAACTCTGATCCACATTTTTCACCATGTTTTGACATTTTTATAGATCAAACAACTAATCGATTAACCGAGAAAATAATCGACAGATTAATCGACTATGAAAATAATCGTTAGTTGCAGCCCTACTATATATAAGATATTTTGGCAACATTAAATGGAGAGCCAGGGAGACCTAGGCTGCTCCGTGCTCCCACTAACAAATAAACATGTAAATAAATAACTGACCTGTTGTCTATGGCTTAGATAAGGACAGAAATATACCCTGTAGCAGTTTGGGGTTATCTGTTTGCTCAAAGACTCTTTGGCATGCAGAGATTGGTTTAAGGGTTAGTCTTAAGCTACCAACCTTTGGAGTCATCTACCACCTGAGGCGCATCCATCAACACAGCAGCCATTTGGCAGTAGTCCTGTTTCCATTCACTTATTTAAATGCGCATCGGCAAAACTCGATAAAACTTCTTTCAATCGCACAATTGCCTTTGTCGGAGAAGAGTTGACGCGCTGAATGGGATAATGGTAACATGGCATGCTGGATTAACTGTGACGTAGCGAACATTTAAACCACAGGCAGACACAGGAGGTTTCTGCTGTTTTCGCTGTCGGCGTCTTCCCAAATAGTCCCATAACGTGTCTTCGTCCCCGGACGGCATACACACATGGCCAATACTACCTGACATGAAACAATAAAACAATTTAAACTTGCTCAATTTAACGAAACTGCAGAGAAGGCGACTTGTTTTGTTTCCGGTTAGCAACCTCTACTTCTTCTGCTCTGCTTGCTGGCGGGTTACAGCCTTCTTATATGCTTATATACTGTCTATGGTTACTGTCTAAGCCTACAGCGCCATCTTCTGGCCAAGCTACGCTGTAGCCCAGTTTATTCGCTCCAAAGCAACCAGTTGACCAACATTTCAATATTTATTTCAAAGTTTGCTTAACCCTTGTCCTCGGGTCAAATTTGACACGTTTTCAAAGTTTTTACATCAGAAATGGGTTTCTTTGGGTTTCTTTCAACCAAATTGCCCATAGATGGTTCCATGAAACGCTCTTCACAAGTAAAAGTAAGGATCAGTTCAATACTATCATTGACTTTTGGGTGTTTTAATCAATTTGACTAAACTTTGACAGTCTGTGATTATCCATAAACATCCCCTGATCTTAACTATCAGTCATAATAATGTATACTTTCTGCATTTTTTTAACTCTATAATTAGAAAAAAAATTCATAAAGGATACATGAGGTTCCTTGACTATAAAATCAAGAAATGAGTTTTAAAATAGTGGTAACAAGTTGGTATAAGTGTATACTGGTCGTAGTGAAAAAAAAGCACAGAAAACGTAGACAAATGCTACAAAAACGTGTTAAAAAAATCTGTTAATTTTGACATGGGAGGACAACAGAAGGGTTAAAATTCGCTTGACAATTGACTGGAAAAACAACTAATGTGAAGGAAGTTCCACAGTCTAATGTCAAAACAATAACCATTTGAGGAACTTTTAAAAAAAAGTTCACACAAAAATATTAATTGGTGAATTTAAGAAGTAGGCCTATTAGCTAATAAACAGTTAAATATCCGTTATTTACTGTGATTAATAGCAAAAACGTATTGAAAATGACTTAAAAATCACATACGGCCTAATTTCAAATGAACCTGAGACTCGACAGTGAGTGTGCTCAAACATTTTTGAAAACTGTGCTTTCGTCAAGTTGGGGGAATTTACAAGAGAACGGTTAAAATTGAAGATCAGTATCCTGACTTTGAGTCCCAGCCAAGCTCTAAAAATGCTGGATAATACTTATCCTGCACATGCGTGTTACTCAGTAGGCCTTCTAAACGTCTAGTTATGGGTGACTCCTGTTTGTCTGGTATCCTCCATGGTCATTAAACCAAGTTTGAAGTCAAACAACTTGTTTCTATTCCTTCAAACTTCCAGCACCCATGAGCAACCAATTGCATCTTTTTGTTAGACCCTCACCTCCTGGTATATATGCAGGCCCCTAGATCATAATACAGGTTTTCTGTTATTAGATTTGCTTCCAAGCTGTCAAATCTCCTATGGAGTTCCCCTTTATTTATTTTTTTAGCAACGTCAGCCGTATCCTGAGTAAAGAGAGTGCAGTTATCTCTCTGTAATACCTATGATCAACATCAGGCCCACACTATCGGTTGCCTAGTGATTAATACGTGCATGTGGTGCATTCTCCCATTAAAATGAACAGCGTGTGTTATCACAAGAACTGTGACCGCCCTTATCACATCAAATAAAAATCTTATGTGATATTGTTCAGAACAAAAGCTGCTCAGATCTCTGCTGGTATGGTGAAGGGAATTATGGCTACACAATACTTTGGTATCTAGTGGGAAACCACATTCAAACACTACTACACTACAAACATGAGATATGATCAGTACTACCTTCAGCAGTAGCATATTTTAGGTGTTTGTGAGATGATTCTGGATAACACATGATTATGTAACACGTGTCTGAATCAGGAACCAGATACATTGTCTTAATAGGCTGGTACATGTTAATGAACATCACGTGTCTGATGTTTTATCCTGACTATACGGCCAAAATCATCTGAGCACTTCAACGATTCATAAATGGCAAATAGCTTGTATGTACCTGGCTTTGTGGCGAGCACGGCTGCGACAGTAATGATAATCACCAGGATGACAAGTCCAACAGCCACAGATATCATAATCAGGTGTTGTTTTGTCAAAAAGCCCAGATAAAGGTCTTCTTTACGTTTACTGGAGGAACACAGAAAAAACATCCATCACACATCTTTCTATGCAATCATATGAACAACATTTGGCATTTAAGAAGAATTATTCAGTAGTATTCTCACGTGGGATTTTTTGTTTGTTTTAATAAATGAGGTTTTACTGAGTTTTTATGCAAAGATTGATAGATAAGAAAGCATTTGTATTAATATGTCCTGTCTTGCCTTTCTCCCGTGCCTCGGTCCATCCTGTCCTCTCTGTGATTGTCCTCTCTCTCTCCCATCCTCTCCTGTCTTGTCTTCCTACTGCCCTTAGGATTAAAAAATGTAGTCTTTGTAAAGAGCTGCAGAATAACGTACAGTGACAGTCATTTATATGAGCCTTATCTACAGAGCAGAGATCAGTGTTTTCACTGATAAGGTGCGCACGCTCTCTACACTCTCCTCTATCAGTTCTCACAGATCCTGGGAGAACCCTGCTCTAAGGTCAATAATGAAGCCAGTATGAAACACAGTGTGTCCCCGTTTGCCTTGAATGTCCCTTCAATAAAAATCACTCATCTAATATGAACACTTATTCAATCATTCTGAACTGGAAAAATCAAGAGTACTGCTGTTTACAAGAAGGGGATGAGCAGACTCGATTTCCTGAGGAAGCTGAGATCCTTCAACGTGTGCAGCAGAATGTTCTATTTTGTCGCCTTGGTTTATTAAGGCTTACCGAATATAATGTCTTTCATAATGTCTGCATGATATTTCAGGTCATTCATAGGTTAAACTACCGATTGTGTGATCTTATTCCAATAAGTCGTCCCCCTGCACACTTATGATCTCTGGCAGAAAACGAGGGTTAAAATGTACGAGTCTGAGTGTAGTTTGTAAGGGACCACAGATTTGGAACGAGTTGGAGGAAAACTTGTAAGTGTCGCATTCCGTCTCTATCTTCAAGAAAAGTCTCAAGGAAAAATTGCTCATAACATATGATTGTTGATTATTCCGTAAGTGCTATATTTGTGCTGGGATCGTCTGTCTGTCTGTAGTATTTGTCTATGTTGAGTCTATTGTGAATGGATTTGTTGATTTTGTTAAGTGTCTGTATTCTGTTGTATTCTGTATTTGTCTATTTTGTGTCTATGGTAAATTTAGTTTTTGGTTTGTATATTATCTGTTGTATGTTTATTGTTATCGGGCCCCCTCTGAAAAGCTTTTAGTAGCTTACTTGGGGTTTCCCGTTTCATGCGGCCTACATATGATCATTGTACCTTCTGAAATTGTGTTTAATGATACAATGATGACGTGTGAAATAAACGAAAACGAAGATGTTCTACCAGTGTGTTGTGGCCAGCGCTCTGTTCTCCTCTATCGTCAACAGATGAGACTCATATTCATCACTATACATCATAACAGCACTAAGTGCAACTTGCACAAACATAGATAGGTTTACTTACATCTTTATTAATACTATTTAAGTACTTGTACATTGTTATTCCTAACTTGTACATGTTATACATTCTCCCCTTTTGTATTTTTTATCTTCATTTTTTGTGTGAATATTTGTTCTTGTATTCTATCCTTTATTTATTATTTCATGTATATTGTATCCTATTAGTTCATGTATATTCTGTATGTGTGCTGTGTGTCGAATATTTTGCGGATAATTTCCCATTTTTTGGGATTAATAAAAACACACCCAATCATAATACAAGGCAGTTCCTTTTCTTCAGTCAATTCCCTCAGTACAACACATATAGTATGGGAAATCACGCTCCATACTATGTGTTGTACCACATTTGTCATCTTCAGGGAACAGAAGTTATAGTCATAACATGAAGTTTTCCCTTTCCCCCAAGGTTCACAAGATACAGTAGATCCGAAGGGTCGCAAGATGATTAACAGGTCAACAAAGAAAAAGCAATATACTGTAGGCTACGCTAATCTTACCTTGAATATTTGCTTTCTTTCTTTCTTAAAAAATGGATAGTTTCCCCTTTACAGGGCATCAAGAAATGTATAAAAAAGTAACCTGAACATCACTCTTTGACCGTTTTGTACAAATCGACAGACATCAATCTAACCGTGACTTTAAAATGTCGGTTAAATTTAAGAAAAAGAGCAAAATGATTCCCTCCTGATGTACTACTTGTTGTTTTTTGTGATGTTTCGGGCACTGTCAAGACCATTTTTAAAAACCTGTTAAGACATACCAGACTTCAGGCAAAGGAGCTCCTTTGGACAAAGCTGACAAAGCTGTTAAGCCAGTTTACAGCCCTCTAAACTAGAGGCTGTGCTGTGCATACACTGAACATACCGTACAAACAGACTTTACAGGCGTTAAAATAATTTAATATCAAATGGTTTCAGATTACATTAGATAAAATAGATACAGGATTTACACATTTGGCATCATGCTAACATTTCTTACCGTCCTTTTTGTTAAAAACAGATGGAGACGGCACGTATGGAAAATGTGGCAAATCACAGCCCGCACGTACACTAGATTATGCACCATGTATGAGTTGCATCAAAATACTTCAAGTATTAAAACTGGGTTTTGACAAAGGAGCCCTCTACAAAACACAGCATCAAGACGTAATAATGCAGAAGATACCCAAGGCCCTTATTACTATTTCAGTTATTTTTGTGCTTTAGTACATTGGCAAAAAAGTCAATTAAGTTAACACAATTATGGGCGCCCGCTTTACCAACTGAGCTATCCGGGCGGCCACTTTGGGTTAACTTAATTGATTTTTTTGTCAATGTGCTAAAGCACAAAAATAACTGTGTCGAGGTTTACTCCTCGACGCAGCGGGCCCGTGTTCGACTCCGACATGCGGCACTTTGCCGCATGTCATTCCCCCTCTCTCTCCCCTTACATTTCTTCAGCTGTCCTGTCAATAAAGGCCTAAAAATGTAGATAAATAGTTAACACAAAGCGCACACGAACAACGTTCTGCCTTCAGCGCGATTTCAGACTTTGCCCCTCACCTTCCTCTGTGCGTTGCTGTTCTCAAACTCCCTTCGCTTCAGGAAACAACAACAAACTTCGAGCTAGCAAGCTACGTGTTGAAAATGGCAAGGTTTAAAGAAAATTTGGATCGTACAACAAGGCAGGCCTGCTTGGTTCTTTTGGGGGAATGATTGTAAAGATTTACAAAGAATGTTTATGGCATTTACTCTCTAACTGGGACGTTTTGAGACCGAATGGTGGAGATTGTTATTGACAGTACATGCAGCGATTAAATGACCTTTAACCATGGTTGTGGCTAATTTAAATAGCTCACGTTACTGTATTGTGTAAACACTTAACTTCATTTAATATTGTATGTGGCATTTTCTTTTATCAGTTCTCAAATGTTCCACCAAAAAGAGTCCCTTCCCGAGACTCCTTTACAGAGCCAGCGTCGCTGAGTCCAGTCCCAGAATGTATCTGTAGTGTAGCCAGACCTTACCCAACAGACCTGTGGAGATACAGTAGGTCTGGCAAGGCGAGACTACCCGGTTGATAATCCAGCCTCCCTACAGAGAGACTCCACAGTGAAGCTGACGGAGAGCATCGACGCAGAGCAGGTGCAGCCTCAGTCTGACTCTGTGCTGCTGAGTGACGCTGCAGGATGGAGCTGGGTAGCATACTTCAGAGGGACGTCCAGACCCACCACAGGACCCACAACACTCAGCCACGACAACACGTAGTTCACTGACCTGCACGCACGCACACACACACAAACACACACACACACACACACACACACACACACACACACACACTGCATTGTTAAAAGCATTCTTCGTTCAGGAATTAGCAACAAAGTCATGGTATTGGTACTGGTATTAACATTTTTTTATACGCGACCCAGCCCTAGTATGATGTGAGGTGACGAACACTTAACATAGTTTGTTTCCCGATTCACAGCAGCACGTTATCACAGACTTGTAGAATTGTAAATCTAGCTTTAACTCAACGCAAAAGCTATACATCGTGTGCAACTCTAAAAGTGTAATACTTTGTTGTGTTTTTTGGATTAGTGGATCCAACGGTGATCCTACCTGTGTTGGTCCTGAGCCGCCTGCAGCACGGGCCTCATGAACTCCTCTGTTCTACAGGGGTGGAGCATAAAGAAAGGCTGACCCAGCAGGGGATGTTCCTGACACACACACACACACACACACACACACACACACACACACACACACACACACACACACACACACACACACACACACACACACACACACACACACACACACACACACACACACACACACACACACACACAGCAGAGAGGAGATCTCAGCAGAGCTTTAAGGAGGAAGGTGGTGATAATAAAGCTGATGGCTACATCTTTCCTGGTTTTACCTGCAGAGTGATTGTATTCAGAGGACTGTTCTGAAGTCGAAGCCTGAAGTTTGGATGAACAGAGCTCCACACCTCCTCTAATGACAGGCTCCTCCCGTCTGACATGGTGACACATAAGGAAGAAAATGCAGCCAAAATATCACTGACAAATATGCAAAGGTGTACAGACCCTCTCATACTGCAGGCGAGTGTATACTTTTAAGTGATAATCAGTGCTGTCTCTACAAAGGAATAAATCGTTGGTTTGGACATTAGGGCTCTGTGGTGTGATGTGTATACATTAGCATGTTAATGTACTTATAACACCTATAACATCAGGTTTTCTCACCCTCCACGGTACGATTTCCAATACTTTAAAAACATGGACACTCCTTTTTCTATTACTGATGCAGAGATGCTGTATTGAGGCGATGTAGCACACAGCTCGCGCCCCAAGGGTTGTTAAATCCGTCATATAGCGTATACCCCGCTAAAATGCCAAGAAAGTATGAAGGTATGAGAGAATAGATACCGCCCAAGCCTAGCGCATGCAGAGGCCGTCTCACATGTAACTAACCCTGAGTGAAGGCTCGGAAATAGAGCACAGGAGTACTGTAGCTGCAGGAGTGCAGGATGTGGTACTCGTACTGAAGCACCTGGCTGCTGCCTTCAGACACCGCACACACCCCGTCATCTTCATCTTCCTCACCATCTTCCTCGTCCTCTATGCCACCTTTGATGCTGTCAGCATCAACTAAAACAAGACCAGCCTGTGGAGACAGAGACACAGTGGTTTCAGTTATATTGGACGTTTGTTATAGTGTCTTTTACATATTTTTATAGTAATATTTCTATTCTATATTTATGTTCGATATATATTTTATGATTTTTTTTTATGATTTATATTTCATTATTTTCTAAATAAAGCTTGACTGATTAAAGTGGCAGTACTATGCTTTACTGTTTATTTCCTTTTCATGTTTCTTGCAGGCGCCAAACACACCCTGGTAAATTCCGTGCAAGTGAAAACTGACTTTGGCAATAAATCTGATTCTGTTTCTGATCAGCGTTGTCTGTCCCTCTTTCGATTCTGAAGACTGGAATGATCCTTTTTTTGTTTTTTGTTTTTTAAAGATTATTTTTTGGGCTTTTCCGCCTTTATTCGACAGGACAGCTAGGTGAGAAAGGGGAGAGAGAGAAGGGGAAGATATGCAGGAAATCGTCACAGGTCGGATTCGAACCCTGGACCTCTGCGTCGAGGCACAATCCTCCAAGTATATGTGAGCCTTTTCTACCCACTGACCCAACCCGGCCACCCTGGAATGATCCTTCATTTAGGAAATTAAACTCCTTCGTAATTAAAGGCATAGAGGTGTGTGCAGATTATTAGTTTAAGATTTTGAATTAAAGGTTGATTTTTAATACAACAGAAAAATGAAAAGTACTGACAAATTCAGTATTTATTTAGTAAAAGCACAGGTGGAAAATAAAAGCCCAGAACACAAGATGAATGTTGGGGTGAGTTCAGTCTTTCACCTGTTTCTCTTCCTGTCCCTGCTGATCAGGCCAGGAGTGACAGGAAGTGTGTGGCTCCGAGTCTGAAGCCGATCCTTCGTGGTCCCACACCGGGCTCGAGTCGACGATGACTGATCTGAGAGCAGTCTTCTTAAGGTAGCCCTCCTCTGAACCCTGAGGCCGGATCAGAAGCAGAGATTAACCACATTCATGGACCGCAGCACAGCTTGCAGGCCAGTGGTGGTTTAGACCCCCTAAAAATTATAATAATAAAAAACATTTTTTTTTTTTTAAATCAATTTTAGTGCTTCAAGTTAGAGTTTGCAAACTTGTCTGTTAGCATAGGCGCCGATACCGAAAATACTGAGCACCCAGTGCCAGACTGCCAGTAGGCTGCATTCATTTAAAATTAAACATTGCAGTTGGTGCTAAGTGGAGCGTCTGTCATAGTGTGCCTAGGCTACTAGACAGGTGGAATTAATTCTTAATTTCCCACGAAATGACGTGTTAATCTCCAATCCTATCTGTATTTGTGAGAAGTGGCGTTTCCTGAGGTGAAAGATAGCCTACTTTACGGCTTTATTATTGAGTCAATACGTGTGTGTGTGTTCGTGTTGGCCGCTGTCCGGTTCCTAAGGTTCTGAAATGCAAACATTTTTTGACTACTTTTTTTTTTTAAAGGGCGTGCGCCCGTGAGCACCCACAGAGGAAAACATAAATTGGCGCCTATGTCTGTTAGTGACAGAGGGCAAACAATTACAGGTTCAAAAAAACAGGTTTAAAGTGGCCATATTATGCTCATTTATAGGTTCATAATTGTATTTAGAGGTTATATCAGAATAGGTTTACATGGTTTAATTTTTTAAAAAACACCATATTTTTGTTGTACTGCACATTGCTGCAGCTCCTCTTTTCACCCTGTGTTCAGGTCTCTGTTTTAGCTACAGAGTGAGACCTCTCACTGCTGTAACATCTTTGTTGGCAGTCGCACATGCGCAGTAGCTAGGTAAGATCACATCATCTAGCTAGCTGTTTGTTTCTACAACTTCAGTCAGTACAAGGCAGGATTGGCTGGGAGACTTCTTCTAAACGAGGGCACGCTTCCAACTATGCGTGGAATACCTGTAAGTAGTTCTTTTGTAGATTATGGTGAACTAGTGTGTGTTGTAGCAGTGTTTTGCCATTGAGAACGAGGGGGCTAGTGACGTAGAAAGCCGTGCCGATTTTGAACAGCTCACCCGGAGACTGAAGGCAGGACACATTCAGAAACCGTATCTCACTCTAAACAGCATGGGTGGATTTTTTTCAAAGTTTGTATGCGTGTGGAATCACCAGATACACAAAATAACACCCCAAATCCCAGAAAAAAGTGACTTTTTCATAATATGGGCACTTTAATATCCCGTGTCGCAGTCGCCAATGCTATGCACCTGTAACCCAGTCAAGGGAAGTTTTATTTGGTCATTGTTTACACCTCATTATCATTTCATTTGATTCTGGTAGTCCATAAAGGGACTTTCGTAGTTTTTTCATATGTTCAATATTTTGCATGTATCCTGTTATAATAATAAATACATATACACATATTTATTGTTATCCAGTGAAATTACAGATTTACGCCGCCTTCACACTGGCAGTTGAAATCAGCTCCGTAATATGCAATACGCCTCCAGCGGACGTCGTACTACACCATTGAAAAGCTTCGGAAGCGACTCACAAAAATGGCAGAGAGACTAGAACGACTGATAAGTGTCTGAATGTACGATTCTCTATGACCTCTCTTAAACAGATATAAATATAAAGGCTGCTGCGTGGAGAAAAGTTGCCCAGGACGTTGACATGTCACGTCGGTTAAATGTGATATAGCGGTATAATGTCAATAGTTCGATGTCTGTTGCTAGCTAACCAATTAGCATTAGTAGGTTTGTTTATCAGTACCATAGCAACGCTGGAATTGTCGGATAGGAACCGTCCGTAGCCTTTCGCAAGAGTTAAATTTTTTGAATGCATCCGGATGACCAACTGACACGTTTTTTTTTCGCACCGCACTCGTTCGGACACAGTTCGGACCCATTCGCATGCAGTCTGCGAATCTCCATAGGAAATGAATGACTTCCGGTCGTTTCGAAGCCGTATCGGAGCTGATTTCAACTGCCAGTGTGAAGGCGGCATTAGCAGGTGGGGGTTAACACTTTTTCAAAGCACTGTATCCGTGTCACATTCTCATTAGGGGCTGAGCCCCCCCCTAAAGGTCTGATCCTAGAACCGCCCCTGTTGCAGGCTCTGTGTCCAGCGATGCCAGTGAGAGCACAGACCTCCTCACCTGCACTGCTTCCCAGCTCCAGCCGTCTCTCAGCTGCTCCGACTGCTGCAGGAGGAGCCGACAGCAGCGGCGGAAGTTCTCCTCATCCAGCACGCACCAGCTCATCTCTGCAAGGCAACATGGTGGAGACCTGGGTAAAGGA
Source organism: Sander lucioperca (assembly GCF_008315115.2). Lineage (NCBI taxonomy): Eukaryota > Metazoa > Chordata > Actinopteri > Perciformes > Percidae > Sander > Sander lucioperca. Next base: position 22,560,701 of record NC_050181.1, read on the forward strand.
GGCGAGGTCTGACAGATTACATCTCTCTAATAGGGAATCAAATATATTTCACTGAATGTAAAATGATATGTCACTTTGTGCCAGATGGGGCTCCATATCCATATCTGAGAGGAGCTGGAAATATAAAAACCTTTAAACGGAGACCAAAGACCTACTTATTCAGTCTGGCTTTCACGTAGTGTCTTATAATTATAATTTTATTATCTTTTATTGTTTTAATTTGTTTGAACGTGTTATAATTTCTATGATTTCAGTGTTTTAAACGTTTATACTGTATATGTGTAGGGTGTATGTATATATACATACAGTATATCATGACTTATGATCTTTATAACGATTCATACGGTTTTATATTATAACGATATTGTTTTAAACATTTCATTGTTTTTAAAATATATTGTACTCATTTTTTATTTATCTTAGTGTGCATTGGTCTCTAAATCCATTTATATATTTTTTCTTATAATTATTCCATTTTCTTGTCTGTTTTTCAATCACTGTTCAGCACTCTGAATTGCATTTTGTCATGTTTGAAAGGTGCTTTATAAATAAAGATTGATTGATTGATTGATTGATATACAATTAAAAGGGGCCCACCAGCACTTAAACTGTACTACCTGCTGCTGTTTGACAGTAGTGGAAGAAGTGTTTTGCTGGAGTAAAAGTGTCAATATCACACTGTGAAGATTTACTCAGTTCTCATAAAACTCCTGCATTCACAATTGTGTAACAGTAAAACTAAAGTACAGTAAGTATTACCAGCAAATGTACTTCGGTTTAAGTAGAAGTGGAAATGATGCAGAATGGGCCCTTTCAGTGTGCTATATTATATTAAATGATTGTTGATGCATTTATGTTAGGCAGCACTTCAGTATTATAGCTGGTCGAAGTGTAGCTACATTAACAACTTCATACACCATTACATATTTAACTGGTAAGCGGTAACAATTTGTAATATTTTAGAAACTGATCATGTTTTCTTTGTACAACCTTTATCTGAAAAGTAACCAGTAACTCCAGCTGTCAGCTGAATGTAGTGCAGTAAAAAGTACAATGTTTTACTATGAACTGTAGTGAAGTAGAAGTATAAAGTAGCAAAATACAAAAAAAAGTATATATAGAGTCAATAAAACCAACACATTCTTATAGAGGCTATAAGGATGTGTTGGTTTTATTGCTTATCTGTTTTTAATGTGATGTACAGTAGGTGCTGGTTTTACTGTAAAGTGTCTTTGAGTACCATGAAAAGTGCTATATCAATAAAATGTATTATTATTATTATTAAGTACCCCAGAATGCAGAATAGTACTTTAATTTTACTTTACTTTGAAAGAAGATGCAAGCAACCAATTCCTTCACACTGGAAAAAAAGTCGAAAGCTAACGGGAGAAATCTTACGTTAGTTTGTTAAATAAAAATAATAATTTCTTTCCCTTTAGGGCCCAGAACGGTTTGCAGTTTCAGCAGTTAACTACACACAAACTGGCATCAAAGGGCAATTTAACTAACGGTACGTGAATCAGCCTGCAAATATGACTGATGTTGAACTACAAAGCATAAGCTACTGCAAATAATAGTAGTGAAACTATTAGTTTAATTGGTAATGTGGTTCAATACTGTATTTTATTTTCAGTAAATACACTAATCATCAGTTCTTTGTACTGAGAGGGAAATATGTGTAACGTTACTGATAAAACCTAACTAGCTTGCAGTTATCAAAGCAGGTGTAATAACGTTAGCGTTAGCGTCGGAAGCGGCTTGGTGTTTCCCAGCCGTCGACGGGTGAATTAAACACTCGGGAGGTCTTTAGACACACAAAATGCAAAGAAAATGCACACTTTGTATTCCACTTTTCTTTTCGACAGCATATTACTTACTAGCTACTGCTGGACGACTCGTACTGAACGTATTGAAAGAACAGCAGAACCAATGTTTTTCTTCCGGGTTGTGAGATCACGTGACTACGTGACTAGTAACGTTACTGTCACCTTTTTTTTTTTTTAATCTGTCAACAACAAATTCATACCACAGGGATTGAATATGTAAAAAAAAAATAAAAATGAAAATGCTAAGAAATATTTTCACATAATATAGATTTAATTAAAATACCGCTTGTGTCCTTCGTCTTTGGAACGTGTTGTTTGTCTTTACAACCGCTAGATGGCAGCAACTGCGACTGCTGCTGCAGCAGCAGCAGTAGTAGTAGTAGTGTACTACTGTCTGGGAAATTACAGAATAATGGGTGATATATTCTCGGCCACTTGACTTGACTTGATAGGCAGACTCATCAGGAGGACAGCCACTCTGTGTTGTTGTTGTTGTCCGACCACTGGATCCGGGCTGAGACTTGAGTAAACCAAGCTACTGTTCCCCTACTGAGATCACAGCATCAAGGTAGCAGTAGTGTAACTAACTAGTTATACATTAGCAGTAGTAGGCTATTTCACACCGCCTATTGTAAACCAAGGAGTGATGAACACTGTGACATCACTGACCTACTTTTTTGAACAGGCATTTGGATGACCTCTCGGGACTCTATTTTTTATCTATTTGGCCTACCTTGTGATTTTAATTGTACTTTATTTAATACGTTTCATATTGTATGTTTTATGTAAAGCACTTTGTGATTTCTTATCTTGAAAAGCGCTATATAAATACATTTTACTTACTTATCATCTTGCAAACACTCAGTTCACAGTGGCATGATGATATTGTATTGCATGATTTAATGTGCGATGAATTCCTGTTGCCCACTTGACACTATTCATTTTACATTAATAATGCAAGTCAGTATGACTTTAAGTGATTATGTAACATTGTTAATTCACAGATACTTCATACATGTATTGTAATGCCACCAAATGAGCTGGATGCCAGTTAGAAAGAGGGCACTTAAGACCTACAGTATGTCTGTTGCCACTTTCCAATAATCCACATTCATTAATTAATGTATACGATGTGATGCGACAGAATTGCCACTAATTGATTTGACTAAATTTGCTTGCGGTGAGTTCAGTAAAAAGATCTCTTTTTAGATGTGGAACTGTGTAGACATTATTACTGCATGCGTTGTGAATGTACGGAAGAGGATTAGGGCCACATGTGAAAAAAATTTAATGAGTTCTGAGATTAAAGTCAGAATTCTGCCTTTTTTTTTTTTAAATAAAAAAAATACAAAATTTGACTTTAAAAAAAGTCAGAATTCTGACTTTAATCTCAGAATTAATAATCTTGTCCTCTTCCGTATGAATGTAATGTAACTAATGAATGTAACTAATTCTTCTATTATTTCTGTTTTATTTTATTTATTCTTATTTTTTATTGATCCAAACCACCTGGTAGCCATTTTTCCCTGTTGAGGTCGAGAAGAAGGTACCGGACACACCATGCCACTAAGATCCTAAATGAGGACACTGCCTCAGAGCCCCCCCCCCCCATCATACACATATATATTCAATATTATCACTGTTTTTAATGCATAAATTGAAGAAACTGACAGATTACATTTCACTGGAATTGCATTTTATATGATTTCATGTGACAAATTGAGTAATTGATTTAAGGGATTAACACTTGAAGAGAGATGGCAAAACAAGCCATTTATTGAAATAATCAAAAGAAACTAAAAACATGAACACTTTTTTTTTCTCAATCAAGCAAAATGTAACAGTTTCCACGTTGAAAAACACAGTCAACACTACGTCTCTGAACCACTCCTGCCCAGCTTGATCAGGCAGAGGGCAACGAGCAAAAACAGCAGGTTTTTTTTTTACGAACACATAAACCTTCAGACAGAGAAAAACTAAAATCCAACACATGGCTTTTTAAATCATATACTGTATATACATTTTTTTTTCTTACAGCATTTACACATAGAAGAAAAAAAATAAATAAAACAAAGCAAGTACCACAGAAGAACTCTATCTGTCAATCCAAAGATAAAAAACAAAAACACACCATGTAGAAAGAAATGAAACTGAAGCATGATGATGCTGCCAGAACAGTACGATATTGTCTTGATTAATGCGGACCGTGAGAAGCAGCAGGGTTTCCTGGGTTCCAGAGGAGCGGGGGAGACACATCGGAATGACGGATCAGGACAGGAACATGCTAGCACAACCCTGAGCTCAGAGTGACGTGATGCGGGAAGGCTCTTTCTCCCAGCGGGGTTCACTTCACTTCCACTTTAGTCTATTTAGGAAGAAGGGATGCATCCCAAGCTAAACACTTCCAACAACGCCCACGTTGCCATTTCGCCGAAAACTGTTTTCACTCGCTGTGTATTTAAGACATTTCAAAGCTTGTAAGCCATGCTGATACTTTTTCCAGAAGAAGTATACTGTAATTACACCTGAAAACTTTGATCACTTTTGGTTTCAATGGTGAGTTGTGACTTGCATTAAATTAGAAATTTCAGAGATTCCGATTGGTTTGTGTGACTGTGCATACTTGTGCTTAAAAAGTATTGTTCCAACAAAAATGATTTCTTTCTTTTTTTTTTTTTTTTGCTGGGAAGTAAACTGGCCTCATCTTGGGCACAGTGAAGATTATATGTGCCACTTATGGCACTTTAGTTTTTGACTCACCAAGATACATGAAGTATTAATGGGACGTTGGGGAAAAGCAAGGCTATCTGTACCTCGAATATTGTCACTATGTGCATCCCAAATCATATACCTGTCAAAATGTAAGAGACTACAGTTGCCACAGATGTTGATGCCTCTGTAGCTCCAATACCACCAAAGTGGTGTTTTGTCAGATAACAGCATACTATTATAACGCAGGGAAGTGAAGGAAGCCCTACAGGGTTGCTGCTATCGACACACTGAAGCTGACCAGCACAATAGATTTAAAGTGAGACGCGGGGCAGACAGACACACTGACAAGTTGGGAGACGCTGACCGAGGCACTGCATTCACACCGATATGGCTTCAGGCCTTGAGACATGTCAGCCACGTGCAGACATGTAGACAGATGACAAAGGTGAGGGTGGAGGTGGACGCAGTAATCCATCCCCCTTTATTATCATGGAAGACACACACATGAGGGTAAAGCAACAGGTTTTCTTCCTGTGGCTGGCTTTCAGGTGGAGAGAGACAAAGCCAAGCTTAGCGCATCGACACGGCCACCGTGAACGCAGCCTGAAGAGTTCTTTGATGTAATGCAGAAGCACTGCTGGAGTTCCTCCTCTGTGCGTGTGGTTGTGGGATGCGATCTACAGCACAATCAACTTTAAACGCCGTAAATCTGAAGTGTCTTTCAGAGAGAACGCTAACATATATAAAAAGGACCACAATCTCCCTTCCACCATCCATGCTTTACTGTACTGTAATAAGTCCTGTAATAGTGAACAGACAGCTTCATTAGTATTGCTTTTAGTGTAGTGCCTGGTGGACTACATAATCACAGATTGTTACTAACATTTGTTTTGAAAGGAGAGTTTTGGTGTCCTGTAATATTACTGCTGGAAAAAAAAACAAAAAACGCTTGAAGCGTTGTTCTTTTTTTTTTTTTTTTTTATCCCAGATTGACAATGATCATCTCTGTTGAAGGCAACTTCTTACGCTTGTAAAACTTGTGACTTGTGTGACGTACTCAGGGACCTTTTTGGTTCTTGACATTTGAATTATCCCACAGATCTGCGTGTGGATATATGTAAGACATTTCACAGAGTGAAGAAGTGATGATGGCACACGTGATGTGAGTAAAAGCTTGATTGTTTAGGTCACTTTAACACCTGCTTCATTGTGGTTCGCGCCAAAGATTAAAAATGATGCATAGTTGTGGTCCGCTTTATCTTCTTACTGACCTTAATGAAAAGTAATGTATAGTGAGAAGCACAGACGTTAGCGAGACTGGCTAACTAGCTTCCACTTTCCTAGTCGAATACTCACTGAACCGCATGATGCATCTAACCAGGTGTTGAATGTGAAAAGTGACATCTCAAATCACAGCTAACGCTATGTGGGTTTGATCAGATACATTTACAGAAAGTCTAGTTTATCTGCTGAATTCATGTTTAAAACGCTCTGGTTCGAGTTTGCACCACAAACAAAACAAGAGTTTTGTTGGAAGTTGACTGAGAGCACCTAAGTAGTCTAGGTGCAGTTCTTTGGTCTGCAGTTGGTCCGAGTTTGAATGACTTCATACAAGCCTAAACATATCAAATTAAAGCCATAGTGCGTAGTTTCTGTCTCCCCCATGAGGAATTCTAAGTAATGACAACAATTCTGTCGGCGCATCCACATGATACAAGCCTTCCGTGATCGCGCTTCACCCCCACCCCTCCTCCACGCAGTTGCTAGTAGCCAAGGAGGACACGGAGGATTAAAAAAACATGATGGACTCTTCAGAAGAGGTAATGACCTTCACTCGAGTTTCTGCGCGCAAAAGTCGCCGGACGACACCAATACACCAATTTCTAAACATAGCCATGCTGAGAAATACAGAGAGTTGTGTGGAGCTAATTAATTAGCTTTGTAGAAACTCATTTGGCAATGGCTTGAATGTAACGGACGTTCATTATTATAAAAAAAGTTACACACTAAAGCTTTAAATGGGCAAACGCACCAGAGTTCACTTGAACTGAACTACCCCAACCAACGCGCCATTAGTGATTCATTATGCCTCATACAATATTTAATACATTTAACTATTTGACCAAATCTCACCATTTGAATGACAAAAAAATCCCCCAAATGACAACACGTATTCATTCTTTGAATGTTAAGTGGCAGGGTTCTCTTCAGTGTGGAGCCTCTGAATTAAGCATATCCAATCACAGGACACTAAAACTCTCCAGTTAAATGTTTCGTTGGTTCACGTGAACAGGTTGATGACACAATTGTTTATAATGTATGAGCACAATGATGTGATGGTGTAACCTTAATGCTGTACGAATAAGTATGCTTGAGAGATTATATTTTATATTGTGTGTATATCTGTCCAAATCATTCAGTGTCAATCGAAAAATACGATATCTAGCTTAACAAGAGCTAAAGCTTTGTCAAAGCTAGCTCACCATCACTTGTGTTTCTCAACATTTTGCTGTCATAGTTTGACAACAACTAACCCATTTAGTTAGTGCTGAAATGTTCCTTCAACAGTCACCTATAACAAAAATATCTACGTAACCGATCTGACTTTGTTACGGTCAAACTGACTTTCCGATGGGATTTCTCATTTTTGACAGATAGAGTTCAACATCTGTTTTGCAAAGATGTCAGGACCCTTGTTGAAAGTTTGTTTAAACGGAGACATCAACACTGTGACATAGGCCTTTCTCAAAGTGGACATCTGACATTTGTGGCCCGGACCAACAAGTAGTGAGTTTCAGTTTACACAGAAGGTAGGAGGAGTTAACATAAAGTCGGGTTAGCGTTGTCACTTTTTATCTGAAATTCAAAGTACTGTTCAATTGAGGTCACATGTATTGATCTGTAATGAATTAAAAATTCCGTCTATAAGTGCAACAGCCTTGTACTCCAGCGGCTGGGGGTATTGGTTAATTCCACTTTGATCTACTAGGCTGTTGTTCTCTTTGCTATCGCAAAATGGTGGCAACTAGTGAGCTATGCTGAACAGTTAATCATGGCACCAAACCATCTTATTAGTAATGGGAAGAAGAATGTTGGATTTGACACCATAGATTTGAAGAAATGGTGGATAAAAGTAAAGCTGTTTGCGGACTGCCTTACAGTAACATTACTAGCTTGTCACTTACTGTAGTGAGGCAGTGGAGGCACCGCAAACCAACAAATCATAATACTGACCAGCAATTATGAAACTTATTTATTTAGAATGGCTTTTAATACATAGCAGCGCTGTGACATTTTTCCTTTCTTCCTCCTGCTTTTATGTAACCTTTTCTGATTTTACTGTATGTTATGTTTGATTTTTTTTTATATAATTTTTTTGTATTTTTTGATGTAAAGCACTTTGGATACCTGCTGGTTGCAGTACAGGGCAATATAAATAAATGTTGGTTATTATGAGACTTGACCTTAAAAGTCATTATAAAACGCTTTATAATGTGTTATGATGAATTGTATATCAAGCATTTCGAATATATCGACTCATGGAACATTCACACTTCCGTTTTACCACATGTATCAATCCACACTAACTCGGAGACACACGCGCGACACCGCAGTACATTTCTCCCGCGTTTGCGTGGTTAAAACAGTTTGCCAAGCTGGTGTCCTCTCGGCTTCTCAGGAGCTGCCGACTGGACAGCTGTGACCAAGGACAGAGATGGCAGAACGAAGGGTGAAGTCAGTGTGGATTGAACAGATAGAGCGCCAGGTAGCTAGCATGCTATGTAGGAAGATAATCCCACTTAAAAAAGGCTTTGATTAGTCAAGCCAAATTGTTCTCTGTGAGAAAGGCCTATGATCCTTTGTAGTGAGGCGGTCACTTTATGGGTCCTTAGACAATCGCAGTGCATTTTGCTCTTGACAGACTTTGTCTGTCATATTATTCAGTGTCCAGAGAGAAACAGCTATCTAGTTTCTTTTCAGACATGTCCCGTTGTTTGTCTCTCTAGATGGAACATTTTGTTCATATAACTGTCCAAGTTTTATTTCTGTCCGTTCATAGTGTTCATGTTGTTCTAAACCTAATTGGTTAGAGTCCTTTTCATCATCTCTTTATTCATTTCTAAAAAAAAGTGTCTGTTTTTTCACCAAGTTTGTTAGACCTGTCAGGCTTTCTCTTCCATCTATTCATTCAACCATCTATACATTTTCACAATTTTTTTAGTTCAGCGCCAAGATCACAGTCCCTAAACCTATGAAAAATTCTGGTCCATCTATCAATTCTGAAACATGGGGCAGTTTGTCTGTAGTTTAAAGTACATCCTATCCACTGTAGTGCTCGTTCTAAACATGTGAGACTTTTTGCGTCTCTCTCGCCTGTTTGATGCTGTACAGCCACTTGATGACTCTTGCGTTTCGCTCCACGGCCGAGATGCCGTATGGAACACGCTCTCCGGCCTCCTCCTCCTCGTCCTCTTCCCCGTCCGACAGCCCGTCGTTGGACGATCGCCGCGACCGGTCGCAGTCAGACGAGATCATAGAAGCGGATCGGAAGTTCAGGCTGACGATGTCCGAGTTGGCCCGCGCAAAGTTCTCCGGACCGACGGCCTCCAGCTCCTCTGGGTCCAGGCCGCAGTAGTTAAAAAAGCGTTCCACGTCAGCTCCAGCCCGGGCGTACCGGTCTGACAGGTCTGATTTAGATCTGTGTAGCGAGGAGCGACGAGCCACGGATGAACCAAGCTCAAGCTCCACGTTGGCATCGGTTGAAATATGGGAAGGGCCTCCGAAATCACAAGGTAGCGACTGAGGGGTGATGTTGTCACAGAGCGAGGGGGATGGAGTTGGACGAGGGGGAGGCAGCGACAAGGAAAGCGCGGGAGGAGGGAGGGAGGCGGGGTTGGGTTTTGGAGGGAGGGGCGGAGCTGAGGAGCTGCTGGATCGGGCCGTGCGAAGGGGCTTGCCGTTGCACAGTCGCAGGAGGTCGGACGAGGAGTGGGAAGTAAGCAGCGGTGGTAGTGGGGAGCGAGAACGGTCGAGAATTCCTTCACCTCGTCTGCTGAGGTTGAGGTTTCCTCCCTGTTGTGGGCTGCGGCGTCCCCCGCTATTGATCGGAGGAACCTTCAGGGAATGGGAGAAGGACCGGAGGGAGTGGGAGGTGCTCGGACTGGGAGCTATGTCTGGTGGTTGCTCATTAAGCGCCATTGTCGATCGGTAGGTTAACGGCATCCTAGGAACAGAAAACAGGAAGATAAATACGTAATGAATCGGGTAGGAAGACATAATCAAGTGTGTGGACAAAAACATATAGGCTGAATTAAAGTACTGTACTTTACTGTTTTTTTTTTTTTTAGCTTTTTCAACTAAAGTCAACCAAACTCTAGTGCACTTGGAAGCGTCCGTTTTCAAGCAGACCAGAGTTCGAATGAGCTTTCACACCACCCCAAACAAACCGGACTATCTGATGAAACGCACCAGGGTTCGGTTAAAACGCACCAAACTGCTCAGGTGTGAAAGCAACCTTAGTTACTATTTAGGAAGCATGGTCCGGCGTAGTCCCATCAGTCAAGGTGACCCATTTGCGGTAGACCTGTTTGAACACAAAAACGGCTCATAATCATTGCTTAAATGTTAAAAAAAAGTAAATTTACCCTGATGGCGTCCAACTCCTGGCCATTCCCCCTGATGCCCTCATCAACACAGCACTCTTAGCTCCACCTCCTAGTCCTTCAGATCCCGCTCCTGAAGAGGACGATGAGTTTAGCAGATTTTTAAGGATCTCCAGGTTTAGATTCTCCCGTTTGCTGCTGCCGCTGCTTGTTGCACATGTGTCTGACTTTGCGTTGTTATTGGATGCTTTGAAAGGTATCCCGCCTCCATTTCCTCCTCCACCAATCCCAGAGCCTCTCTTGGCCAGGAGGGTGTGACCGGCGGGAGGCTTAGCCATCACGGGTGGTTTGATAGGCTCCTGCTTGGCGTTGATAACTTCCTGGCTCTTGACATACTTGGCCTTGTCAGCTTCTAGTCTCTCAACAGCACTGAGACGCTTTGGGTTAGGTTCCACCTGAGACAAATTAAAAAATGTTAATTAACACAACAACACTCAACCATTTGCTCATGTTTTTACAACAGCAAAACCCACACAATAAAATAACGTCTGAGTAAGGTTTGTTGTTGTTGACTTTACAATATGTACAGTATGTTCTATTGATCTGGGGCGCTGTGTTGGTTGAATGTTTCATGTCTGGATTTATTGCTTTAATGAATAACAGACCGGACACCCTCTCTGCAAAGCCGCATTCTTATGTTCTTTTAGCCTAAAACTAGTCTAGGCTCAACAGCTGTACATTGCTGGGATAAAGCCTGACATCCGGCGTCGCTTTCCCTGCAACCGGGGCTTAGTGCCGCCCAGGCGGTTGTGATCGGTTTAAAGACATACAATCAAGCTAAAAGGTTTTCCCTCTATCACAGGATAAATAACCAGACTGTAAGGAGATAGGTCTGGCAAATTCTTATTTGAAAGCAGTTTTCTGAAGTTTGATTAAAATGCTTATTCTAAAACTTGACTAAAATGTTCACTACATTTTTGTCAACTAATCTTTTGATGACTAAAATGTTGAGTGTTTTCAGTCCACTAAAACTAGACTAAAATGTTTACAAGACAAGACATGAAATGGCTAAAAAAGACTGAGGTTGACTAATTAGGACTAAAACTAACATGGACTTTTGATCTCAGGACTAAGATTAAACCTAAAAATCCCTCCATCCATCAGCTATACCTGCTCATCCTTTTAGGGGGACATTGGTCGAGAGGCGGGGTACACCCTGGGCGGGGATGACACATAGAGACGGACAACCATCCACGCTTACATCTTCACACCTATGGGCAATTAAGAGTCGCCAATTAACCCAACCTGCATTTCTTTGGACTGTGGGAGAGTGAGGGTGCCCACACTTCACACAGAAGGCCTCTACTAGATACCACATTAGTGTCTCAATTATAGAACCGTCTGTATGGATACTGATGATTGGCCCTCGTATCACTTTGTATTGAAAGAATATTTTGTGATATTGCACTCCCCTTCTTCGTGACTGAGTCCTGCATTTTAAAAGCATTCTGATCATGGTACGGCCTTAGTTAGTTCAGTTCAATACAAGGTTTACACACAGACACACACAGACACACACACACAGGGCTGAAACTAACGGTTATTTTCATTGACGATTAATCTGTTGCTTATTTCCTCGATTAATTAGTTACCTGTTGTCTATAAATTGTCAGAAAATGGTGAAAAATGTCGAAATGTCAAAGCCACACACACACACACACACACACACACACACACACACACACACACACACACACACACACACACACACACACACACACACTACCTGTCTCCTGAAGTAGTCAGGGCCCTTGTTAAGGATGCGGAGGGGTACGGTGGAACTGAAGGCCGTTGCGGGGCCGGCGGCCTTGCTATCTGGCAGGGCTGGAGCCAGTGTCTCTGTCGGCATGGCAACGAGGCGACTGGGGTGGCCGGCCGTGGTGGCAGTGGGTGCGGGGGGGTCGACAGAGGGCGGGGGCACCGGAGGACCCCCAAAACATGAAGACACAAGGTGGAAGAAGAGGAAGTCTAGAAAGAGATAAACCCCCTGGCCCTCCTCATCGCCTGTGGGATCCTGTGGGACCGAGCCAGACTCTGGGCTGGGGGGCTGCTGAAGTGCTGTATCAAAATATTTTACTGCATTGCCTGAGCAGGAGGAACTCAGTTTGCAGCTCAACAACTGATATCACTGGTCTGTACTGGTTTGTGATGCTTAGGTTCAGCTGACCTGTTCCTAAAGCAAGATGGACAGATGGATGGATAGAAAGAGAGAGAACAAGTACAGTGACAGAACGGAAAGTAGGAGAAGAGAGTGATGAGTGTGTTTCAGTGCAGTGGTGTGGATGAGTGCTTCCACGGGGCCGAAGGAAAAGCAGAGGATGGTGGAAAAGGAAAGCCCCGCCGCCTCTCCACGCTCGCTTCAGCTCTCCCTTCAGCTCGCAACACACTATCTGAAATAGGCAAAAAAGGGAAGAGATAAAGAAACAGCCAATGAGGTTAGAGTTAGACTGTGACATCATGCACCTAGCAACAATCGCAGGAATAGCTAGGAAACACACACACACACCACTGTGTAAGGAATTTGTGACACACACACACACACACACACACACACACACACACACACACACACACACACACACACACACACATATACACACACACACACACACACCACTGTGTAAGGAATTTGTGATGACATAAACATAAGCATGAAACTATTCATTTAAATGTTTACTCATGCAGGATTAATGACAGAACACTAGAGTGGGTTTCAGAAACAGCACACATACCCACTGGACCTGCCCACTCAACCACTTTGTGTTTACTAAGCAGCTGTTGGTTTGCTCAAAGGCACCTTAGTGGTGCCATCAGTTATGAGAGGACACCAGGCCGGATACAAACCTACAACGCTCCTATGACAACTGTGATTTGTTAAGCGTCAGTGCTGACGCCATCAGCAAATGTTAGCTAATGTTAGCTCATAGCTACAAACGGCTGTACTTAACATTCAGAACATTAATAACAAGATCTAGTGGAGTGATGCTGTCCTGAGCAGAGAATGAGGTCATACTCCCTCTGGGTGTGTTTTGTAATCTGAGCTTCGCTGTTCTTTGTTTTGATAGCTGGTCTGGCCGCACGTGCACGTGAGTGCCTTGTGCTTTGGTATCAGATGCCGAGGGCTGTGACAAAGCGTCCGTATTTGATTATTTGAAGAGTTGGGGAACGGTCTGCGAGAGCCGTGTGGAGGCAATCCCAGAACAATTCTTTTTTTATGAATATCGAGTAGAGCACCTTTAAAGCGCACTGCTGTTAACACGGGCGTCTCAACATGGCTGCAGACTCATACCGGGCATTCAGACCCAAAACAGCCCTGTGTTAAAAACAGCATGTTACAAAATAATATACCAAGAATGTGTACTTCTGTGTATTTGACTGGCTTATGTAGCACATTGCTGGATGGAAGCACGGTTCAAGTTTTTCGCCAGGCGACCCTGCGTTTTTTTTAGCTGGAGCCCTGCCTTCAGTTTTTTTTTTTTTTTTTTTTAACTCAGCAGTGTTGCCTTTTGTGAACTCAGCCATAGTCCTATTGAAAATGAATTAATGCTCGTCGGGTTTGGGTGAGTTTTCTACAGGTCCATGTAACTTTGGACCTGTCAAGACCTCTGCAACATGGCACCATCTCACTCACACACAAACTGTACCTGCAGGGATAAAGAAGTAGCAGTGTTTCATAATTGAAAAAAAAAACCACAGCAGCTGTCTGCAGTCAGCCAGTGAGAGAAAAGACAGCTATGTCAGTCTGTTAACCACTCACAGTAGAGCTGCTAGCTCAGCTACAACACAGGTACCCACACAGAAACTCTCTCAAAGTGGCATACATGTGCCTCTAGTAACTGTCAACGCACCACCAGACTCGTTGTCCTTCCAGCAGAGACCGCAGCTTCTATTACATATACGTACATCACAAGGTCGGTTTGAATTTGATTAATTGTTCAGCCCTACTCCTGTCTCTGTTCAAAGACTTCTCCGGTCGCCCACTGACTTTGGTCCGATGACCTTTTTCCATTCCTGCAAGAAAAGGCTGTGTGAATACTGAAGGGATCACAGCAAAGTTCTGTTTTGGTAGCTATATGTATTCCTGTAATGGTCAGTAGCTAGCCCTCTGTGTAGGTAACTAGCCTGAAGGTTGAACTTTAGGGGACTCTTCTGAATTTGCCCTAAGTAATGAAGTAGTCGTAGAATATCTGAAATAGTTAGCTTATTTGCTGATATGACATTTACATGTGCAAACACCAGGTGAGATACTAGTTTGCATGTGAATATGCTCTCAGTAAAGGAATGTGTGCATATCACCAATATGTGCGTCTATCCTGAAATCAACTTTATTTCCCCCATTGTCGTTGGGGCTAACACCAATTTTTCCACTTCATTCATTCTATGGAGAGGAGGTGTCCCACAAATGAATCTATAAGTATATGCAATTTCCCGTTGCGGGATAATAAAGTATGTCTTAAAATCTTAAATCTACAGTATACAATACATACTGTAATGTGGGTGGGGATCCTGAATAAATAGAAAGGGATTTAAAGTTAACTGCATTTATTTGGAAGCATGATGCAGTCTTCTGTCTGTATGAGACTAATGAAATGAAAATGTAATCACACTGACCAACATCACTGACCAGATGTTTTCTGTAGAAAGTTGATGTGTGTTCTGGAGTAAATGGGGGAAAAGTAAAAAAAAAAAGAAAAAAAAAAAAAGAAAAAAAAAGTGCTCTGCTACATCGTCACGAACGCTTAGTCTTAGTTATCAAATCCAAAATGTGCCCAAACATTAATTATTTATGCTAAAAGATATCTCTTATTTGTTGTGACATTGTTACAATTCAGAATCGTAGAAGATTAATTTTTAGATTTTTATGTTCACCTACTCCTATTCTGTGACTGTATTTAGTTGTTTTTGGGGCCTGATGGTGTGCGGCTGTGCAGAAATTAACTGTCTTCAGTTTGAAGGTTGTAAATGTAGACTTTTTAAGGATCTGTGAATGTAATATGCGATTACTTTATGATTCCAGTACTGAAGGCCATATGTTTCTAGTTTGCCACACGTACACACACACGCACACACACACACACACACACACACACACACACACACACACGCACAGATTTCATTTGGATTAGGAACATGTGTCCTGCTCATTTCCTGCAGAACACAGGATCAGAGAAAGAAAGGAGAGAAAGGCAGAGAAAAGGTGGGCAAACGGTAGTTCTCTTGTCTACTTGCCATATCCTACATTTTTCTCTCTCTTCTTTCTTACCTGTAACCTGCACCTTCACTTACTGAATTTAACTCATTTTGAGCATATTATGCTCCAGCAGACAAAGCTAAAAATCAGATAGAAAAGTGCGTACACACACACACACACACACACACACACACACACACACACACACTCTCTAAACACATGATAGTCATGAGCGAGAGAGAGGGCTCCAGCCTTCCATGCCTGCAGGCCTATTCTTTCCCAGAGAACACTTGGTTGTTGTTCATTTCTGGCTTTACGAATTGCAATGTCTTAGTATTGTGTTTACCAGGAATCAGATGTGGGCTGCAGGATAGTTGAGATGGGCACCCAGAGTACACACATTGGGTGCATTTAGATTATATGGTTTAATCCGTAAATCCTCTATGTGTTTATGTTAGGTTGTAACATTTTCTGTTGGTAGAAAAATGAGATAATCCAAATACATGGCCCTTGGAAAATTTCTAACCAGTGTCCAGCAGCAGCCTGTGTTCTGCTTCACCTGAGGCTGTCGGTGAAACTGACGCATTGTGTAGCACAGTGTCATTTACAGACGCTGTTGGCACACATTGAATGTATTGATGATTGAAACATCAATGCTTAAAACAGTCTTAGTACGCTTCACTGTAAACTGGTCGGTATTATATAATCGAAATGACCTGGTTTATCCACGAGTTAGCATCTAGAACTGTGTATAATGTCTTTCACCTCCTCTCTTTCCTCTTGTTTTAGGTAACTCTCTCCAATGTATCACCTCTGGGCATACAGCCGAGAATCAATAACACACACACACACACACACACACACACACACACACACACACACACACACACACACACACACACACACACACACACACACACACACACACACACACACACCCTCTAGCTCTTTCTATTTCCTGTGTTAGCAGCATGTTGAGCAGAGGCAGCAGAGTACTGCTGGGAAACCAACCACGCTCTCAGCAGAAGGAGCCAATGCACTCCACATTCCCACCAGTGTTTATACAAGTTCAGTGTTCCCTTTTAAAGGTTGAGCTTTCCATTTATAATGACCAGGTCAAACACAAATACTGATTTACACCAGATGCTGTTATACTATCACAAATAGACAGCTACAGAAGAATAAAGTGCACTGATACACTTAACTAAATACTTGTTAATTAGCCTGATTAGGATGAGTTGTGTGGATTTAGCAAACAATGATATAGATGCCATAATCCCATTAAATGTTTACGCACAGTGGCTTTAATGTAATTTGGAGACAGAAAATGATTAATGCAAGGGAACAAAATAAGAAATTTGTGGGAATTATTAAATTGAGGGAACATACTAATTCATGCACACACATTATCAAAAATTACACCCTTTATTTTACTAAACTCCCCACATGTTCACAACCTAAATGATTAGTTTCTCGCTTAAAACAATATCAAAACTTAATTTAGTGACACAATAACAGCTGTACAACAAGAATGATTACAGTTTGAGTTGAGAAAGGCTGCGACATTTCGCGAAAGACACACAATGATTTTCTGTGTTAGTTGAAAGAAAATATCAGCAGAAAACTGCACTTTAAAATATAACTGTCTGGGCGCCCGGATAGCTCAGTTGGTAGAGCGGGCGCCCATATATAGAGGTTTATTCCTCGACGCAGCGGGCCCGGGTTCGATTCCAACCCATGGCCCTTTGCTGCATGTCATTCCCCCTCTCTCTCCCATTTCATGTCTTCAGCTTTCCTGTCAAATAAATGCCCAAAAAAGAATCTGAAAAAAAATGTAACTGTCATTCCTTTTGTAGTGCTGCCTTTTATATTCAATTCAAGGTTCAATTTGTTCAACAAAATAAAGTTGTTTGTTTTAAATTACATTACATGTCATTTAGCTGACGCTTTTATCCAAAGCGACTTACATTCTCAACAAGAACATTGTTGTAATTTAGCAGAATACTGAAAGCAGCAGAAATGCAGAACTGAGTACACTTTAATCTGTTTATTTATCGCAAGCAATATCGTTATCCCGATATTCAACTACATTCTCGAATATCACATATTTTCCTCATATCGTGCAGCCCTAGTGACAACAAGAGCTGTGATTTTTCTTCTAAAGGTTTCCAATGTGGGTGAAGACTGTTGAGGCTTGGTTTTCTGCTCCTTTTCACTAACACACCTCCACTGCAGACCTTCTATTTATTGTAACATTATTACAAAAATCGATTTTTGCCATTTGTTAGTCGATTCAGAATCCTAGAAGATGAATTTGGGGGTTTTTATGTTCACCCACTCCTATACTGTGACTGTATTCAGTTGTTTTTGGGGCCTGATGGTGTGCAGCCGTGCAGAAATCAACAGTCTTCAGTTTGAAGGTTGTAAATGTAGACTTTTAAAGTCTCCACTGCAGACCTGCTCACCGCCATCGCCGCTCTCTATCACAGTCAACTGAACAACACAGGGGATATCAACTGATGGAATGTGACACTGAACTAAACTAATCTATGCCGTAGGTATCTGCAGAGGGAAAGCTGTTAACCCCTTGCATCAAGTAAGAATCCACATTAGGTTATGACATCTGTGTGTTTCCTGGTGACTGATTAGAGAAAAAAAGTTTTTTGTTTTGGTCTGCAGGGCAAACATACTGCCAAAGAACTGGGACCAGGAGCCATTGTTTTTTTTAAAAAAAAGTGACTTAATAGTACACTTCATTAATTCAATCAATAAAATCATATTTAGAGTAATGTTATTCTTTAAACAAAGTTATCTAGCAGGCTATAGAGAGATAGAGAGAGCGAGACAAAGAGTTTTCTATTGCAACACTTATTCAAACATCATAGTCACTACGAAGACCAACCTGATGACTGTGTTGTTGTTTAATGGTGTGCAAAATGCATCTTAAATGGAATAAATGTCGGTTTAATTGACTCTGTTATTTACCTACAGCAGTGGTTCCCAACCTGGGGTCCGGGGACCCCTCAGGGGGGCGGCAAAGATCACAGGGGGGGCGCAAGTCTTTATCTGGTTTGAGGTTGAGGTAAAAAAAATAAATATGTGCACATGTTTAACAAATTATGATAATACACTAGAATATATAATGTATACAAAAGTCGGTATAAAAACTATATATTTTTGTTCTCGCTTAAAATTGTAGGCAGGCTACTTAGTAGGCCAAACCTCCGGGACCTCTTAACCTGGGACCTTGCTGTCATCAGTCAGCTGCTAGCTGCTAGCTACTAGCTGCTATCTGCTAACTGCTAGCTGCTATCATCCCGCCACGGCATCACTGTTTCATGAATGAAACATGGCGGAGAAACGTAAAAATGCTGATAACTGCGCTCTATCAAAAAAGAAAGTAAGGCTCTATCTCGAGAGTTACCTCCACTTCGGTTTCGGGAGGGGGGGCTCAGCTTTTCTTAGACATAAGTAGGGGGGGCGCCAAGGAAAAAAGAATGGGAACCACTGACCTACAGTAACAGCCATGGTTCTTTAGATATGGTGGAAACAAACGGGAAGGCACAAAAGGCTTTTTTCTAGTTCCTGATTTAGATACTGATTTAGCAAATTGGAGCCTCTTAGTTCCTGGGAAGTTTTTGGTCAAAAGGTCTGTTAGTTAACATGTGTGAGTATGCAGATAGTTGTTTTCAGTTTATTAAAAAAAAGACATATTTGGATGGACACTGTACGCAACAGTTAAAAAAAAGGGGCTAATCATAGCCTATTTATTACTAAAGGATGCATTTGCTGAGCTTTTGTTGAAGCGAAAACTAAATAGAAAAAAAAAAAAAACGAATGAATTTCTTCTTTTAGTAGTAAATGGAATGTCTTGTATAACTTCACTTTTTCATTCTTCATTTCAAGATTAGATTTTTCTGCAACATTGTCTTTTCTTCAATCAATAGTATTAGTTATATCACAGAAACAGGGAGAGCATCTCCAGTGTGGCGTGTTGTATGTAGTGTCACATAAAAAAAGTTTTTTACCAGTTTGGAGCTGTCCTATTGGGAGCCTAGCCTATTGGCTACTTCTATGCTCCAAGATCTTGCTAGTGGCTGTTGGAACTGGGCGCCTCCCCCTTCTCCTCCAGGTGCTGCAGGTTGTCAGTCGGCACAGCTGTCAATAAAAGAAACACAAAGGACAAAATATTAAAAAGGTGCTGTAGGTAGGATTGTGAAGATCCAGGACTTAGCCAAAGAATTTGAACATCGACAACTTCTCAGTCCCTCCCCCCTTTCTGCTAAAGCACAAACGGTCTCCTAAGCCCCTCCCCCCATAAGGGAGAATGAATGTGTGTGCATGAGCAGTGATTGACACGCAGTTAGTTGTGATGTAATGTAGCGTTTTATGTGGAGTGAGCACGGTGCCGGACTCTGTTTAAAAAAATAACCTTTTAAATGCTACATTGCTTTCAAGGAAATAGCGAAAATAGCAGGCGAACCAGACTTAAAAGTGACACATTTTCTTTTTAAATAAGTGCTGGGTGGTGGATCCAAATTCATGCCGATGTAAAGAGTGGTTCTCGTGGATTTCGCAAAAGTAACTGATAAATATTTAAATAAACTTTAAAGTGTTAAATTGAGAACGGAATTTGGTGTGGTGGGAGCTGTAGTACTCCCAACTCACCCGCCAGGCTAAAGCTGTCAACATAGTGGAAACACTACGTGTATTATTTTACTTATTTATTTAAAGATGCAACAAACAAAAAGGAGGAGGGTTGAGCTGTTGTGATCGTCATTTCCGGTAAGTACATTAAGGCTGTGCGCGATTTGAGACAACATTCCCCGTCAAATTTTACGCATTATGCAAGTCAGTACGTGATGTACAATGGAAGTGCGCGGTTTGAGACACACTAAATGTGTGAAAGTGTCCACTACAGTCAGTGTCCAACCCTCTTCTAACTAACTGCTCAAATCTCCAGTCATTCTCTTGGTTTTACACATTTCTAGTCCTCCCTTCCCTTTATACGTACAGTCTAGTTTTCTTTCCAGTTGTATTCATTGTGTAGCTTTTCCTGGTTCTAAGCTTCATCAAATCCACTTCTTTTTAATAGCTGACATCATCACTTGGCCCTGCACTGATTGGTTCTACATTAATGACTCACTGTGGTGCCTGTGTATGCAAGAGCTCAGCGGTCCAGATGGTCACTCAGTGGGAGCTGGAGTCGCACCAAATGACCTTCTAGCTGTACTACAGCTACACAGCAGAAACCATAGGCACAAACACACAAACAGGTTCCCATACTGTACATCCGTAAATAGGAACATTTTTTTTACTGCGCACCCTTAAAGTCAGCAACACTCTGGCTTTCATTTCAATCTGTTATGATAACATACTACTTGTTAATTGCTGAGATCTGGAACATGTGAAATTCCTACAACGAAGTTACGGCTCAGACGATCAGACATGTTGGACACAAACCAACAGTCTATGCTGGAATTAGAAGGCCACCCGGAGAGCACAGACCTTCACCAAGGCGTGCCCTATCTCACTATGTTAATGCCGTGTGAACTTTCACAGTCCGGAACTAATTTTTCACCCTATCTCGCAATGTTAACGAAAGCGAAAAATAAATTGTGTCTCCACCCCAAAATAACAAAATAAATTGTGGCTCCATAATGTAATGGTTTCTTCCTTGGCCCATTCTACACCCTTACACCAAGTTTTATGTAAATCGGACTAGTAGTTTATGTTCTATAATCCTGCTGACAGATAAACAAACCTACAAACAAACGGACAAACCAAACTGAAAACATAACCTCCTTGGCGGAGGTAATACAAGTTGTAAGTAGAATTTTCAAAGTTAACTCTAAGTTGCCAGTTTTTTTTTTTTTAAATAAATCAAGAATATTACAGATTTTTTTTTTTACAATACATTTCACCTACGATTATAAAGGATTACATTTTTCATTTACGGTTGCTGCCCAGTTACAGTGCAGTCCGGCCCACCTGCAGACCAGCTGGTCCACACTAAGCTAGCACACCTCAGAGCGTCTCTCCTGCCTGGATGCTGACCGAGGGTAGAGGAGAGGACGCAAGGTCGGACCAGCGTCTGAAGGAGTTTGGCTGACTTTGCTGCATTTAGCATCGGAGCAGAGGGCGCCAGAGCAACCAACAGAAACAAGTCATACTTCTGTTGTTAGTTTTCTAGATAGGTAAGTTACTCTGTGAAAAAAATAAATAAAATAAAAACATAAAAGTACAGTGACTCGACGAGATTCAATGAGACTCTGGGGCTTTTCGACTGATGATTTTAAATAATAAAACTTTACTGAGCTAAAGTGCTGGCTGATCCCCCAGACCAGCAGGATAAATCTGGGTGGGGAAAGTTAAAGAACAGATTGTTCATTACCACGCCTGAGGTGCCCTTGAGCAAAACATAATGCACATTTATGTTTTACAGTGACAACTTCCTGTCACCTCTGCAGGAATATGGTTTCTACTATTTTACTACCCATTACACTTTAATGAGCAATGTCCTTCGAAGTGAAAGTTTTACACATCGGTCAATATTGTCACATTTTATGTTGAAGGAGCTCAGTCTGACTTCCAGATGTTTAGGCTTTAAAACCATTTGTGTCCTTGCTCAGCCTGTAAGACAGTCACTGTCACCAAAGCACGGGAAAAAAGCAGATGTTAGAACGGTCTCTCTGTGTGTGTGTGTGTGTGTGTGTGTGTGACGGGGGCTTTTCCAGCTCAATGATAATGGAAGTCTAGCTCCTCCAGCCTGACTCAGCAGTATTAAACACACACGTTACATCACAAGTGTGTAGCTGGTCCTATAGAACACAGTGTTTAGGACTGGCTTGTGGCTGCTGTTATTCAACCCATTTTTCTGTTTGGCCTTCATTTGACTTATTTTACTTTCTGAGTTCTCCTTCTCTTTCTATCCCCTCCCTGTTCGGTTTCTTTCATTTGTGTCTTCTTTAAGGGAGGAGTATTTAGTTACAACTGTCTGTAACTGTTAAGATCTATTGAGATTATGTTTAAGGCTCTGGGCTGGTTGCATTTCTTTAAACCAATCGCAATCGTCTTGGGCGGCCCTAAGCTCCGGACGCAGCGACAGTGGCTCTAAATAGTCTCAGGAAGGAACTTGTTTTGGAGGAACATTTGCACCCGCAAAAGAAAATGTCACTTACAATATTAAATGAAGTTAACTGTTCACACAATACAGTAACATGAGCTATTTAAATTAGCTGGATACATGGTCAAACCTCATTGGCTCTTACCAGTGTACCTCTGTGTGTACTTCGTCCGCACGCACGGACATCGTGCTGGATGACAGGCTTTATCCTGGAAATGTACTTCAGTCCCATCAACTCACCTTCATCTGTTCCTCTGCTAATCTCCACCCCCCACACCCCCCCTCCCACACATTCCCAGCAGGCACTGGGGTGGACAGGCTGCTCCAGAGCATGAGTCCACAGCAAAGGCACCACCAACAGGGTTCAGCCCATGTGATGGATATTTCTCACAAAATGTTCTAATCGAGCTGAACATCATCACTATAATGTTGAAGGCTTTCAATAGACAACCAGTACATCCCATGTTGTATTAATACATTCTACAGTCATATCAAAGAGGAGCCACATTGGCTGCATCATAAGTGAATAAAGTGCCAATATTGGCCAACTATTACACTATTACAGTCCAACAGTCCATTACAAATATATACAGCACTGACAGGGTGTGTGTGTGTGTGTGTGTGTGTGCGTGTATGAGTATGTGTGTTGACATGGCCACTTGGTGTAGCAGAATAAAGGTTAGAGCTCCTAATTATAAACTTAGCGAGGCCAACTGAGGACAACAAAAATGCAGAGGTTATGTTTGCAGTCATATGCAGATTCTGATTTGTCTTGTTCTTTAAATGATTGTATTTTATTGAAGACAATGGTCTTATTTCCAGTCAGTTGGTTTGGGGTGAATAAACTGTGCTACTGTACAGCGTAGTTTGGTCCGAGGCTGGCGCTATAGGTTAGCAAACTCTACTTCTTCTACTCTGCTTACTGGCGGGTTACAGCCATGTGCAGCCGGAAACAACACAAGTCGCCGTGGCCATCCAACTATGCATCCAATCAATCTACGAGACAAAAAAGGAAAGATGTTTTCGGGAATTTGGTTTAATTGAGCAAGTTTGAATTGTTCTTTCATGTCAGCTAGTATTAGCCATGCTTCATGCTGGTGCATGTTCCAAACACGTTCAGTCTGCATGCTCAGCACAGCCATTCATTTTGGCCAGCCTCCAAACCCTGCCATGACCCTTGTGGCCATGAGTTGTTGACAGAATGTATGTCACGCAGAGCTCAGCTATGTAGATGTGGAAAGTGTAAATTGAGCTTTAATGATATATTGTCTCTAGAAGTGTATTATTCAACTTTTGTTTTTGTTAAAGAAGGAAAAGAAAATTGCAATACTCAATACTATGGAATCACAACACTTCCTAGAATTGTGAAAACACTAATACAAATCAAATCGGCACCCATGTATCGTGAAAGAATCGAATCGGGACAAAACCATATCGTCCCAGCCCTATTTGCTGCCGTGTCTTACTGTATGCTCCACTTGTGAATGGGAAATGGATGCCCCCTCTGTCACCTCCCCATTCCCCTCTCTCTTTCCCAGTGTGTTCTACCATTCTCTAATCTTATTACAGGCTTTGAGCTCTTCTAGGCAGAGTAAAAGGGCTGTGTGGTATCAGCATTGTTATTGCATTTTCATATAACTGAGATCCCCACTGAGGCAAAAGTGGAGCAAGTCTGTCTTTTAATAACAGAGGGAGAGAGGCAGAGAATGAAGGGAAACATACTCAGCACAGCCATGGAGGATAAAAAGGACAAATACCTAAATACCAGAACAAATATGGGAAATGTGTATATATATTTATAAAGGTTACTCCAATATTTCGGTTTACTGATAATAATCATAATTCATTATAAGTGGGAACTGGTCCAACTGATATGACAGGTGAACAGTTACCAGGATGTACATAGGTTTTTATTTCTCTCACTGTGTGGAACTGTGATGGTTTCACATCACAGATGATAAAGAAAGGCATTCAAATGTGTTACAGTTCAAACATGTGACTTGACAATGACATGTACGCTGTTATAGGAGTTGAGTGTGGGGCAGCTGCTCTGCAGGTGAGCTGGACTGTAGCTGGACAGGGGAGGGAATAATATATATCTCATAAGTGTTTTGAGGAAAAGAACATCTGTGATAATGTTGAGTGTTTGTTAAAACAAAATCAAAAAAACCCTATAGATAAATAAAGCCATGAAACAAACTGAAATACGGTCGACCAAATTGTGAATTGTAAATATTGTGAATCTTGCATGGACATTACTATGATGCAACAGGTGCAGCAGCCACTTCACAAACAATTCAAATAAACCATTAGGGGTGTGCAAAAAAATCGATTCACATTCGTATCATGATTCAGGCTCTTCATATATATATATATATATATATATATATATATATATATGAAGAGCCTGAATCATATCATATCATATATATATATATATATATATATATATATATATATATATATATTTATTTATTTATTTATTTTTTTTCTACTGCAATCACATGGGTGATTGGATGGGAAAAGTAACTACATTTACATACTGTGAATCGTTTTTTAATCGAGAATCGGTTTTGAATCGAAAATCGATTTTTAATCGAATCTTGAGCCTAAAAATCGATATTGAATTGAATTGTGACATTTTCTGAATCGTGCACCCCTATAAACCAATGTATCAAGTTATGCCTGAATTCTTTCCAACAATGCCATTGCAATACAATGGAAATTGAAATTTCAATGGACAATAAATTATTGTAAATCTTAATCGAAAAAACTAACTAAACAAAAAACAGGGAAAAACCTCGGACAGATGCCCGTCCAACACATCGAGGCAACAGATAACTGAAGCAGGACTGGGTATGAATCCTCAGGACTTTATTATTAACAATAACTGTGTCTGTAGCATTGAGTACTGAAAACTGTCGGTTTTACAGATTAAATGTCAGCCCACTGCTCTTACCTTTCTTTAGTGTAAGAAGATTCTCTATCTGATTACAGGATTGGCTGACAAGAGAAGTACAAGTTCAACTTTCTCTGCCAGCCAGTAGAATACACAGACAACCCACAGAAAGATTTCCCTCTATCCTTATCTACAGTAGGAATCTTTGGAAATCCAAATCGAAAAATACAGAACAATTAAATAAAAAACACTGAATTACCCCAAACCTTTAAAAATTGTATCAAAATGGAAACTCTGTGGAAGCCATCTGGTTGTTATCAGTAGCTTCAACTAATTATTTGAAACAAAGTGTGAGATGACAAGAGAGATACTTCCGCTAAATTTTTCAGATGGCTTTAAGGACAATTCCGGCACAAAACAAACCTAGGGGTTAATAACAGATGTGTACCCACTCTGTTGCTCTCTGGGACATGTTTTCATGCTAATCGAATGAGTTTGGAGCTTGAAAGACGCTAGCGCGGACCGCCGATTAGCTTACAATGCTAGTATTCGGGGTACAGGGAACGTAAAAACAAATCGCTATTTATACCACTAAAAAGGCTCAAAATATCACCAAACTTCAACGGTAGCATAATGAGGGTCCCTAAATGTTAACCCGAAGCATTGAGAACTTTGTAAGTGTACAGACAGTTCTGTTAATAACTCCTAGGTTAGGTTTGCGCCGGAATTGTCCTTTAAGTATCCATGCAGAGCATTTGGTAACAAAAACTCTCTTATATGGATGCCAATTTAGATTATTTCTTTTCTCGGAGCGATAGCCGACCCTCGTTAACCGATCGTTAACCGACAACGGTGTCCCAGTTCCCCCGGCCACGACGCTCGGACATACTTTCTGCGCTCAGCGTCCGCGGACAGGTGCAGACTTGTACCGGTTGCGATGATCCGCACATTGTCGCGGACACAGCCATTTTCCTGAAACCCCTTGCCCAGCTGTCCGCGGAGCCCCGCGGCCTCTTCCTAACCCATCCACCTGCGAGGTTGTCAGCTGTGTGTCTGCCTGGCGTACTCTGTGTGTAGGACGGCTGATTTAACCCGCCAGTCCTCATCGATATACTGTAGTGCCGTCCAGCAGAGAGCCACAAACTTAACAGAACACAGCCTAAAACGCAACTTGCTAGTGCAAAGTAGTTAACTAACAACTTGCAAGTTAACTAGCAGTTAAGAAAGACTGTACAGCCTATTTTTCTTTTACAATGCAAAAAACTTTTTCATAACTTTTTTGTTTTAACAATACTGTTTTTAACTGTTTGACTGATAGTATTAATCAGTCAAAATGCTAAAACATGAAAGCTGCTCAGACAGGTTTACTTTCTTTAAAATACTCCCATTACACCTAATGACACTGCCAAACCAAAACCAAAGTAGAAAAAATTATGCGCTTGATCTATTCTTGATTAGTGAAATCAATGTATATACTGTAGTACTTGCCTGGAATGACAAACCTGCACAATCAGCTCTAAATGGTACATTCTAACACTGGACCATTGCTTTCCAAACTGACCGATATCCAAGCTACACAAGTTGAGTTTGAAAATTCTTTCACTTTGTAGACACTTGTGCTTTCGCTTAATTACGGGGATTATCATAAGAAAAGTCTGGAGAACATCATACTTCTACATACTACATTCAAACAGGTGGACTCACCACAGGAAGAGCATTTCCTGGAATTCCACACAGCTATCAAGCATTTGACAACTTGGCGAATGAGGAAGCACGCAATCACGGTACACATTGTTGCCCATGTCAACAATAGGTCCGCCTTGCGTCACGGTGAGCCAAAAGGTAGTAGTCCACCGTTAACATCGTACGTCAGCACATTTATATGCAAGCATGCAGAGCCTCACAAGCGGATGTCAAGAAATTGATAGGAGAAAAAGCTGGATTTCCAAGAATATGCTTTTGAAATCCAGGATGAATGTCAGAGAAACTTCAGGAAGCAACCCAAGAGGAGCCTGAAGCCCTGGTTAAGGTAAGAAGCACAAGAGCGAAGGTGACGTCTGCCCGAGCTAATGAGTTTAGAGACAGATCTAGTCTACTCTATTCGCCTTAATCACCGTACTAGTCAAGGACGTTTTTTTTTTTTGTTTTTTTTTTTTCCACCAGCCCACCTTGTTGAACCCAGTCAAATAAAATCACTGTTTGGAAATAAAAGAGCTTAGTAAACATCTTTGAAACCATTTTTAGAGGTATTTTGACAAGACTGTCTCTACCATGTTTGGGATTAGTTTCTGATCTGACGTTGGCACTGCTTTCCTCTTTTTCAACAGGAAAGACAGAGGCTGACATCTCTAGAAAAAAAAAAGGATGAGGGGAGAGAAAAGGGTAGGCCTGAAGAAGCAGCTCGGTATCTAGGCTTTTTGTGTGCTTCAGGGCAGCACGATGCCGGCTGGAATGCCAGAAGAAGCAGTGCCAAGATCAGTTCAGACACTAATCCCTACACACAAACCAGGATCATTTTATCTTCGGTCACATTATTTGCCAGCCAAATAGTAGATTTATGTTCAAGTAATCTACCAGGAATGTGGGCTTTCATGTATTTCATTGGCCATCACATCACATCAGCCAAATGACTTTTCCTTGCTTCGCAGCTAAAGTTTTGTAGGACAACGGACAGCTACACTATGTTTGTCCCTTTGCATCATGACACCTACTGTCCCATGATAGATAGATAGATAGATAGATAGATAGATACTTTATTGATCCCCAAGGGGAAATTCAAGGTCCCAATAGCTTAAAGACATCACACACAACATACACATACATCATAAACAGGATAAAATAACAAATCCACATGAATAATATGTACAATAAAAGAAAATATACAAAATAAAAATCCACATGAATGTACTAAGGGATGTATAAGCATGAGAGGCTTGCAGTGACAGGGCAGGGACTGACCCTGGGATTCAGTCTGCACAGTAAGGTGCTCTATGAGAGGGTGTGTCATGGTGATATAGTGCAAATAAGTCCAATAGTGCAAGGATAAAGTCTAGAGACCAGCATTAAATATGGACAATATAAGAGAATAATGTAGACCTAGTAATATAAAAAAACTATAGCAGTGCAAAGATATAGTTTAAAAAAAAAGACAGCATTAAATATGGGCATTATGATCTAGTCATAAGAATGATTAATCAGGTAATCGTTAGCTGATTGACTGAAAATGAAACGCCAAAACTGTATAATAATTAGGGGTTGGAATCACCAGAGGCCTCCCGATACAATATCATCCCGATACTTACGTCACGATACAATATTATTGCGATTTTTAACATCTTGCAATATTCTGCGTTATATTACAATTTATTACCTTTTTTCCAACTTCAAATTATGTCCCCAAAAAGGAAACTTTGTCAACATGTTTTTTTAACTAAAAAAATACATTTCTCTGTTTGTTTATCTCACTTCAATTTAATTGCTGCAAAATGGGATTGTCAAGCAGACAGACTGACCAACACACAATAACACATAATACTAGATCGATACTTGGCGTCTGTATCGATACAGTATAGCCATGGAAAATATCGCGATACTATGCTGTAGGGCTGAATGATTAATTGCTTTTGCGATAATATCGCGATATGTTAAAACGCGATTTCCTAATCACAAAGGCTGCGATTTGGTCACATGACTCGCGAGAGCAAATCAGTCTGCACTCCGCAGAGAAAGCAACTAGCACGCTAACGCTACGCCGTACCTTCAGCTGATTTCTGTCATATCAAACAACTCTGAGTTGTAGTTTAAAA